>NW_006408717.1:1754440-1755654 GCF_000296735.1 Chrysochloris asiatica
ATCTTTATTATTTCTTTTCTTTTGGTGGCTGTGGGTTCCCGCTGTTGGTCTGTTTCTAATTGTTGTAGATGCCATGTTAATGTGTTAATTTTAGTTCTTTCTTTGTTTTGGATGTGTGCGTTTATTGCAATAAATTGTTCTCTCAGCACAGCTTTCGCCTTGTCCCAAAGATTTTATGTTGTGTTTTCATTCTCATTGATTTCGAGAAATTTTGTGAATTCACATTTGATTTCTTCTACTATCCAGTTGCTTTTCAGCAGGGTGTTGTTCAGTTTCCAAGTATTTGTCTTGATTTCCTTTATTTTTCTATTGTTGATTTCTAATTTAGTAGCATTGTGGTCTGAAAAGATGCTTTGTAGTATTTTGATATTTGTAAATTTATGGAGACTTGTTTTGTGTCCTAAAACATGGTCTATTCTGGAGAATGTTCCATGTGCCCATGAAAAGAATGTGTATTGTGTAGTTGTTGGGTTGAATGCTCTGTACACATCTATGAAGTCCAGTTGGTTGATTGTGTTGTTTAGTTTCTTTGTCTTTGTCAAGTTTCTTTCTGTTTGTTCTATCCATTTTTGAAAGTGATGTATTGAAGTCATACACTATTATTGTGGATTCATCTATTTCTTTCTTCAAATCTATTAGAGTTTGTTTTAGATATTTTGGCTGTCTTTCATTGGGAGCATAGATATTTAATAAAGTTATTTCATTTTGTTCAATTGTCCCTTTAATCATGGGATAATGTCCATCTTTATCTATTATGCTGGCTTTTGCCTTAAAGTTTATTTTATCCGAGATTAGCACTGCAACTCCTGTTCGCTTTTTAAGGCAATTAACTTGGTATATTTTTTCCCATCCTTTCACTTTTAATCTGTTTCTGTCTCTGTGTGTGAGATGCGTCTCTTGCAGACAGCATATTGAGGGATCTTGTTTTCTTATCCATTCTGCCACTCTCCGTCTTTTAACAGGTGCATTCAAGCCATTTACATTCAGTGTAATTATCGATAGGCATTGATTATTTGGTGTCATTATATTAGGTTTTTTTGTGGTGTTGTTGCTTCTTTGTTCTGTTTGTCTTTCTCTGTTGAATTCATGATTTGTGTGCTCTTTCTTGTGCGTTTCCTCATAGTTTTAATGTTTTCATATTCTTCTTGGATTCTCATTCTCTTGGTATGCTGTGCAGTGTTAATTTTCTTTGAGGTTGCCTTATGGTCCATTGA
>NW_006408717.1:1757035-1759289 GCF_000296735.1 Chrysochloris asiatica
TGGTTTATGGCAGCTGGTATTGGTTCTTGCCTGGGTTTTGGTGTTTTATAAAGTGTTATTGCAGCTTGGCTATTTGGCAGCAGTTGCTTACTCTTTTCGTGTAATGTAGGGGGACAAAGAGTCATTCAGTAGTAGAAGGGATGCTATGTGACAGCCCAACAACACCAGTCGGGTAAAAAACAAAGCCAAAATCAAAATCAAAAACAAAAGCAGAGTTCTCCGATTGCAGAAGGGAGGCTATGTGACAGCCAAGCAACACCAGTTGGGTAGAAAACAAAACAGAAGCAAAATAAAAAATAAAAGTGATAATGAGATAAAAACAAAGCAAGACAAAAAAAAAAAAAAAAAAGAGGAATTCAGCATCAGAAAAAACAGCGAGAATAATTAAGGCAATCTCTAGTCACACACACACACACACTTAAAAAGAAAAAAAAGGAAAAGGAAAAGGACCTGTATAGGTTTTCTAAGGAGCAGCTGGTGGGTTCAAATGACCCTGCAGTCTGGTCCCTTAACCCGCAGAGCCACAGCAGGACTGCCTGGTTGCTGGTGGTAAAAACCACCTCAAAGCATCTCCACTTGTGCTAGTTTGTGCCTTGGTGGGCAGGCCTGAGCCTCGGAGGTTGGGCAGAGGGCTAGCCGAGACAGAGAGGGTGGAGGGCAGGATTAGTGGCTGCAGGCAGATGGCATTCCTGTCTGACAACATCAAAAAATGGCTCTCTCTCTGTCTCCCTGCACCGTGGGCACCAGGTCCGACAACACCTCCCATGGCAATGAGGTCCTCTGCCCCTCACGAAGGACCGTGTTAGTTTCTGTGGCCCCAACAGTTCTCTGAGCATGCCTGCCCTCTGGACGGGTCCACTCAAGCCCTGTGCTCCAAGCTCTGCAGGGAGCAGGCGCAGTACCGGAGCAGGAGCCGAGTGCATGTCCAAAATGCCCACAACTGCCCAGCAGCTCGACCCTTCAAAAAAGCAAGTCCACAATGTTGGAGGCTAAAGTCTTACGTTTGCCCAAAGGCTGTCTGTCTACCAGGCGGGGGCCTCCTCTGTGCGATACCACCCACCCTTCCCAGGAGCCCGGACACCTATGCTGCCCGGTCAGGGAAGCGCTGGAAGTCCAATACAAATACCTTTTTAAATGAACAAAAAAGATGACTATACATATGGAACTCCCTAGATGGAATAGACAGAAATCAAATTTACTTAATCTGTAGAAAGATACTGTGGATACGTATCATCAGCCAAATCGAAGTCAGGGGCAGACTGTACAGCATATCATTAATTGCTCAAATGGAAGCTCAGGCTAAAGCTGAAGAAAATTAAAGTAAGTCCACAGTAGCCAATATTTGACCTTAAATATATCCCAACTGAATTTAGAGATCATCTGAAGCACAAATTTGATGAACTACACACAAAAGATTAGAGATGAGAGAGTTCTGGGTGATATAAAGAACTTCATACAGGAAGAAAGAAAAAAGTCATGAAGACTACCATAAGAAAGGAAAACACCCACCAAAATGGATGTCAGAAGAGACTCTGAAACTGCTCTCCAGCATAGAGATGTTAAAACAAATGGAAGAAACATGGAAGTGAAAGAGCTGAACAGAAAATTTCAAAAGGCAGCATGAGAAAACAAAGTCAAATACTATAAAGAAATGTGCAAAGATTTGGAATAAGAAAAAATAAGAGAAGAACACACTCAACATTTTTCAAGCTGAAAGAACTGAAGAATAAAAAAAAAGTCCAAGCCTCAACTTGCAGTGTTAAAGAATTTCTATTGACAAAATATTGAATGATCCAGAAGGCATCAAAAGAAGATGGAAGGTATACTCAGAGTCACTGTACCAGAAAGACAAGGTTGATATATGTAATCATTTAAAGAGGTAGCATATGATCAAGGGCCAATGATACTGAAGGAAGCATTCCAAACTGTATTGGAGGCATTGGCAAAGAACAAGGCACCAAGAATTGATGGAATACAAATTGAAATCTTTCGACAAACTGTTGCAGCACTAGAGGCATTTACTCATCTATAAAGTGGAGAATCAGTGAAAAACAGGAAGAATTCAAATGAGATGGATTGGCCCAGTGTCTGAACAATGGCTCAAGTGTAAAAATCATGAGGGTTGCACAGGATCAGTCAGTTTTTCATTCTGTTGTGCGTATAGTGGATGTGAGTCAGAATTGCCTTGATGGCACCTAACAACAAAATGCATTTCAAATGAGACTCATATATAAAACCTTTTAGAAACAGTAAT
>NW_006408717.1:1759725-1769315 GCF_000296735.1 Chrysochloris asiatica
ATATATGTTACTGTTGTTGCTATTAATTGCTGTGGAGTTGCTGCTGACTCATAGCCTCCCTATAGGATTTCGGAGGCTTTTAAAAAATCTTTGCAAAAGCAGAAAGCCTTATCTTTCTCCTTTGGACCACCAACTTTGTTGTTCACGTTGTTATCTTATGGAGTCAACACACTCTTCAACATATACACTTGTGGTGTGTCCTACAGTGACACACCATAAGTTCAACATACCCACACACACACACATATATATATATTGTTTAAATATTATTGATGTTATAAATTATATTTTCTTACATATCTATAAAACCCTGGTGTGGTTATGCAAATTAAGCACTGAATGGCTAACCACATGGTTGATAGTTCAAACTCACCAGCACCTTTAGAAAAACCTATATAGCACTGCTGTAGGTTGCAACAGCAACAAAACATCTATATAGCTAATTTTACTAAGTATTTTGTATTTGATATTGGTCATATGGCAATTTAAATATTGTAATGAAGTTATAAAATGTATGACTCCCATGACTAATTGTGAGGGAATTTTTTTTTTTTTTTTTTGTAGTCTTATGTCTCTCCATTTATCTTAGTTGACCTGGAAAAATTTATGAGTTGTAGATGCAAATTTCTGTTTTATTTGGAATAAATTGTATTTATGTATTCAAATGAGCAAAGAAAGAAATATGTGTCAGCATTAAAATATCAGTAATATTAAGTATTTTACAGTTTGAAAATATTATATATTATCTTTGCCTTCAGTTCTGTGAATCCACATCCGTATTTCAGTGACTCTGGTCACAGAAGATTATCAGTGATTCTGTAATTGTTGGAATCCTATACTCCTACTTCATATATTCTTCAAGTATCTTTGTCATTTAGCAAATGTTCATTTTCTTCCTTTCAAGAAAGTATTCATATTTAAACACTATTTATAATACTTTTACTACCAATTATCATGGCTTTATGTACTATGTATGAAGCCTATTAATTATATGGTGGTATTCTTGTTAAGTGCTTCCCAGTCAGTACTAACTTATAGCCATCCTGTATAGGTTTCCTAAGGTTATACACCTGTGGGAACAGAAAACCTCCTCTCTGTCTCATGCAGTGGCGAGTGGCCTTAAACCTCCTCAGAAACCCTATACAGGGTCACTATGGGTTGGAATCTACTCGACGGCACTTCACAACAACTATTTAGTAGTTACTCTGTTATCATAGTTTAATGATTGTATATATTAAATCTAAGGAGCTCTGATAGCGTAGTGGTTACGAATCGGACTGTGAACCACAAGGTCAGCAGTTCAAAACTACCAGCTGTTCCATGGGAGATAAGTTCTGCTCCTGTAAAGATTTACAGCCTTGGAAACTCTGTACAGGGTCGCTATGAGTCAGAACCGACTCCACGGCATATCACCACCACCACCATATATTAAACCTATCCTATAAATTTTTCTGGCTTGTGTATCTGACTAGATTCAAAATGATACAAACTAATACAAAAAGAATAACAATGTTTGAGAAATTTTAGCAAATGAAAAACCATGATTTTCATGACTATTTTATTCTGATCATCATAATAAATCCCAGATACTTAAAGGTATGCCCACAAACTGAAATATAAAAAGAACCAAAATGTGAAATAAAAATAAATATATACATACCCACTTGACCTGGCTTCACTGGCTGGGTGATCAGAACTCAACTAGAGGAAGAAAGAAGAGGAAAAAAAGAGTAATCTGCTACAATTTGATGAACTTGACCTATACTTATAGATGTAGTAGCTCAAAAGAGGGAACAAATCTTTACAGCAAGGATCATTCCCACTTCCTCTGTACACAGGGATGACAGGGATGGGCAACTTAGAAATTGGTTACCCAAAATTGGGGCGGGGGGGCTACAAAGGCAAGAAATGACTGCCTCACCAACTTTCAAGAGGGCACCTAGTTCCAGAGGGTGTGGGGAAAGGTAGAATATCCACTGAGTGGTTTCCAACCTGTGTGGATGGAGCTGGTGAAAGGAGATGGAGATAAGACTCTTATGGTTCAATAGTGAATAATTGCTATCAGGACTGATTGTGAATGTTGCAAATGTAAAGTTAGATGTTTTGTAGCAAAAGGAGAGAAGTGGTTGATCTTGCAGTCCAGGAGCGTAGGGCCCTGGGACCATCAAGGGAGAAGAGGAGTGAGGGACCCTATCCAGAGAAGCAGAGACGGAGGCAAAGACGGTGATGTAGAGAGATGGAATGACTGGGGACTCTGGACTCAGGGAGGGAGAGGATCTGTGTGTTGACAGCTGGGAGGCAGGATTGCAGGGTGTACCCTTTGGTTGTTTGAATGATTATATATTCCTGAGTGCTTTGGTGTACATAAAACAAAAACAAAAACAACAAAAAAACAGAGGGAATGGAAGCAAATGCTGTTGAATGATGATGCATGGAGGGGATTGTAATCATTGCAATGAAACAAAATACGATAGGATGAATGTAAAGCTGATGTTCTCTCATGTAAACTATCACTCAATTCACAATAAAAACTTTAAAGATAAATAAATAATGATAAAAGCATGAAATTGGTAAGAAATCATAAATATTGATCTCGTTGTTGTTAAGTGCCATAGAATCGGATCTGACCCAAAGTGACCCTCACAAGGAGCTGCTGGTGAGCTTGAACCACTGACCTTGTGGTTCAAATCAATTTTGCAGTACAGCACTGGGCCACAATGTTACAGCAATATGTATCTATATGATATTAATTCAAAGTGTATTTTTTAAAATGCTATGTACCAAACAAAAATATGTGATATTATTTTGTTGTTGTGCACTGATAAGTTGGCTTTTGTAGCGACCTTGTATATGATTTCTAAGACAGTGAATCTCTAAGGGAGCTAAAAACCTCATCTTTCTCCTGTAGAGTGACTAATGGATTTGAACTGCCCACCGTGTGGTCAACAACCCAACATGTAACCCTCTATGACACCAGGCCTACCAAAGAATGTTGTAGGCTCTGATAGTGTTTCATTTATACAAGGAAGAAGAAACAGACAATTACTGTTAAATGCCCTGGAATTAGTTCAAACTTGTATCTACTCTATGCACAAAAGAATATAACACCACCTGGTCCCACACCACCTCACAATTGCTTCTGCATTTGAGCCCATTGTTGCTGTCACTGTGTCAAACCATATCACTAGGAGTCTTCCTTGTTTTCACTGACCCTCCACTTTGCCAAACATGATGTACTTCTCCAAGGACTGGTCTCTTCTGATACCATGTCTGAAGTATGAGAAACAAAGTCTGGCCATCTTGGCTTCTAAGAAGCATCCTGGTCATACTTATTCCAACACAGATTTGTGTTGGCACCATTAGTATTCTTCTCCAGGTCCATAACTCAAATGTACTGATTCCTCTAAGGTCTTCCTTAACTCATTATCTAACTTTCACTTGTATATAAGGCTACTGAAAATACCATGGCTTGGATCAGGCTTACTTTAGTTCTCAAACTGACACCTTTTAACTTGTTAAATACTTTAGAGTTCTTGTGCAACAGACTTGCCTAATGCAATACATTGTTTGATTTCTTGACTGCTGTTTCAATGAGTGATGGATGGTGGATCCAAGCAAAATGAAGGTTTTGAAAGCTTCAATCTTTTCAGCACTTATCATGACTCTATTTATTGGTTGTGAGGACTTTTGTTTTCTTTATATTAAGGTTGTTGTCATTGAGTTCATCAGTATTTTAAGTCCTCTTCACTTTCATAAAGCAAGGTTATGTAATCTGCAAATTGCAGGTTTTTAAATGAGCCTTCCTCCAATTTTGATACCATGTAATTCTTCATAAAATTCGGCTTCTCAGATTATGTGCTTGGCATACAGTTAAAATAAGTATGGTGAAAATATACAACCTTGTAGTACACCTTTCCTGATTTTAAAACATTTAGTCTTCCCTTGTTCTCTTCTGATTGTCTCTTGGTCTATGTGCAGGCTCCTCTTGAGCATGAATTAGAGCTACAGAATACTTACTATCTGCAATATTGACCATAGTTTGTCATGATCCACATAGTTGTAAGACTGCATAGTCAATAAAGCACATTTTCTGCTTTCAGCCTAGATGCCACTGATGTCAGCAATGATTTCCCTCATTCCACATCCTCATCTGAAACCAACTTAAATCTCTGGCAGTTGCCTGTCAATGTACTGTTACAGCCATTTTTTAAATCTTGTTTAGCAAAATTTTTACTTGCATGTGATATTAATGATACTGTACTGAAATTTCCACATCGTATTGGGGAATATCTCTACTGAATGGACACAGATATGAGTCTATTCCAGTGCTTTGGATAGGGTCCTGACATCTCAGACACAGGCTTCTTTATCCTCCCACTACCGACACTCACAAGATGTGTTTTGTCCATATCGCAAAATACTAACAAGAGCATGTATGTTAAAGCACTTCTGTGACAGTTCAGCTCTTTTTCTTCACTCTCTTTTAGTGAAGAAACATGTAGATACATTGCAGTTAATGGAATAATGTTAACCTTTAGAGTCCTTAAGATTCCACTGAAACTTGTTAGTTACAAATCATAAATACAGTTACTATTAGTAAACAATATTGACAGATTGTCATTTTTTTGCTCCAAAATATCTTATAAAACTATGATTACAAAATATCATTTATATTTAATTAAAATTCTCAATAGAAGTCCATAGGTGGCACAAATAGTTAAGTGCTTGAGTAATAGCCTGTTCACCCTATCCAGGGCACCTTGAAATATGGCCTGGCAATCTGGTTCTGAAACATCAGAGCTTTGAAAATCCTATGGAATAGTTGCCATGAGTTTGCAATTGACTGTTTGTTGGCCTTAAGTTTCAACTTAAGGGTTTCCAAAGAGCAACTGGTGAGAATTGAGTTAATGGCTACTAAACACAACAGCAGTATTATATTACATAGTGCTCCTCAGTTGTTGTTAATCTTATTGAATACTTTTCAGTAAATCATTATAGACTATACATTACTGCCAAGCTGATTTCAACTTACAGTGAGCCTATAATTCAGAGAACTGCCTCAAAGGCTTTTTTTTTTTTTTTTTTTGGAGTCTTGGTATGGCACTGTGGGTTAATGTGTTTGGACTGAGAGGTTTGCGGTTCAAGCTCACCAGCTGCTCCTCAGAAACCCTAGAAAGGGTCGCTATGAGTTCGAACCAATTCTACGGTACTCAACAACAATAACAATATTTAACTGAACAGATCGCCAGAGCTTTCTCTCATGGAGCCACTGTGTGGGATTTAACTGTCAACCTTTTGCACAGAAGCTGAAAGTTAAACCATTATGCCACTAAAGTTCCTTGTTGTTGTTGTTAACTGTTGTGCAGTCAGTTCTGCCTCATAGCTATCCTGTACATGATTTCTTAGGATCAGCTGGTGAACTTAAATTGCCAACCTTGTGGTTTTCCGTCCAGTGCTGATCTTGCAGCACCACACTGGAAATCCAAGTCTCTTTAGCACTCCTTTAGCATCATTATAATGTTGCAGACAACTTTGCAGATAAACATAGTTTCAATACAATTTAGCTGAAATTGGCTCCAATCATACCTTAAACATAATTTGATTGAAAGGACTGAAAACAGTAGAAATAGATTACTGTCATGATCATTTCACTTCTGCTTATGTCTGTCTCCAATGTTCTTCCCTCATGCTCATTCTACTTCATGAAACACATCTCCTGGTTCTTCCTCCAATACATCAAACTATCTTTCTCTTTAAGGCCTTCCAATGGAGTCCTGGAGTCCTGGTGTGGTGCTGTGGATTAATGAGCTGGATTGTAGTCAGTTTGAAATGCAAGGTTGGAGGTACAACTCACCAGTCACTGCTCAGAATCCCTCTACAGAACCTGTCAGAACCTACTCGACAGGCATTTAAGAACAACAATGGAGTACTGGTTTGGCGCTGTACGATAAGCACTAGCCTGTGAACCACAGGGTCGGTGATTGAAACCTACCAGTTGATCCTCTGAAACACTATACAGAGACGCTATGAGTCAGACTTGATGACAATTAACAACAACAACCAATGCTCCCCATGAAATCTTCCATAAAGCCCGTCTCCTTTTCAGGTTCTCACTCACCTTCTCAGTGAGAACTTCAACACCCTACTTGATAGAGCCTATTGTGGTGTTGTGTGTTAATATGCTGGACCGCAAAGTCAGTTTGTACCACAAGGTCAGTGGTTTAAGCTTTCAAGCTGCTCCTCGGAATCCCTATAAAGGATTATTATGGGTCGGAACCAACTTGATGGCACTTAACACATACTATTGTTTATTCATTGTTGTTGTTGTTGTTATGTGCCGTGGAGTCGGTTCCGACTCACAGCGACCCTGTACAGGGTTTCCGAGGCTGTAAATCTTTACTGGAGCAGACCGCCTCCTCTTTCTCCCACGGAACCGCTGGTCGTTTCGAACTGCTGACCTTGCGGCTCGCAGCCCGATTCGTAACCACTACGCTACCAGAGCTCCTTGTATCAGCCACTAAAAGTGTAAGCCAGAGGCAGGCACATTCCAGGTATTTCCAGTGCTGCTGTAAGATCAACACTGGACTGTGAACCACAAGGTAGGCAGTTCAAACCCACTAGCTGCTCCTCAGAAAACTTATACAGGATCACTCTGAATCAGAACCCATTTGGGGGCACTTAGTAACAACAACAAGTGTGATTGTTACATATTATTTTTATTATTATGCATTCCATTTTCTAAGTGACAATGTAATCACTGTTTTTTTTTTCCTAATTTAGATAAGCAAAACAATTGGACTTGAAAATATGTTAAACTTTGAAGTAATTTTAATGTAGGTTGGTAGATATTATTCATACTCAGTTTAAACCACTTACTCAATGACAATGGCATAAAGATGTGATTTCTAAATGTCACCAAGGAACCAACTGATAAAATTTTGTAATTACTGTGGATATATAAGAATGGATAACATCAAACATTCACTGTCTACATACTTCTATGCTTTCTATATATAACTATATATTTTGTATTATGCACTCTCCACTGATATCAATGTACCATGCTTTAGAAGTCATATTTTTTTGTTGATTCACTTCAGTGACCATGAAAAGCTTCTATTTCATTCATCATTATATTATTACTTCTTTTCTTTTCTTTAAAACTTTTAATAAAGTCTTCTTAGATTATCTCTCCTTGAAAATGAAATAGAATCCATATGCAAAAAATTGCTTCACCTTGCATATTAATTTTTAATTATACATAAAAGGGAAGATAATAATGTTTGATATTGTTTATTCAACAGTATTGCTACTCATATGCTTTGGGGAATATAATTTTATAGGACTTTAACTTAATTGTATTTATTTTCCAAGTCTGACTTGTCCCTTCAAAACACACTGCAAATTGAAGAACTAATCATTTGTAGAGATGCTGTTGCTAAGTGTTTGCAAAAATGTGAATCACTTTTAAATGTAAGGTGTTGCTCTGAACATGACACTGATCCTAGGCCTAAACCATAATTCAACTTTTGCTGACTCTTGGCCACTAGTCCCAGTGACAAATGGAACAGATTGTAAAAACTATCTCATACAAATAAATGGTTTAGGATTGCTTGTTGTGCTCACTTGCAGTGCTGAAAGATCCATTTTTCTTCTAACCCTTAAGGACAAAAATGCATTAGTCTTTCCACTCCTAATACAATCAGTGCCAGTGCCATGTCTCCCCTTGTGACTGAATGGCTGTGTTGAAATTTTGTCTGTCATTTTAACCACTAGCTTATTGAAAGCTTCAATGTGATTCAGAACTCTATGTTCTTCTATTACCTTCAACACAGGACTTTGATTGAAATAAAAGAAAGATACTGGAAGACAAAGCTATTTTTAATCTCAGTTATACTTCAAGCTTATGTAGCTCTTTAAAACAAAATCACTATGTCAATTATTTTGTGCCAAAAATTAAAAGTAATAAAGCTATAAATATTTAATAATATTCATTAAATTCAATAATTTATAATTATGTTATAATTATGTTGAAAGACATCATAATACGTTGGTTATGGACACGAGTTTTTTTATTTCAGATCTCATCCAGAGGTCAATTACCAGCTCTATAACCTGGAGCAAATAATGTGTTTAATTAATTATGTTTCCTTATCTATGAAAGAAAAGTAGGTATTGACTTCAAGTAGGTATTGACTTCAAGTAGGCATTGACTTCAAGTAGGTACTATGAAAATCTTTGTTGTTGTTGTCTTAAGTGTTATCAAGTTATTTCTGACTCATACTGATCTTAGACACAACAGAAAGAAACTGCCCAATCCTGTGCCATCCTACAATTGCTGCTATGTTTTAGACCATTGTTGCTGTCACTATGTCAGTCCATCTCCTTGGAGGTTCTCCTCAAGTCATTGTCACTGACTCTTCACTTTACCAATCATGATGTTCTTCTCCAGGGACTGGTCTCTCCTAATAACACTTTCAAAATAATAGAGAAAGGAAGTCCTACAATTCTTATTTCTAAGTAGCATTCTGATTGTACTTCTTCCAAGAAAAATTTGTTAGTTCTTCTAGCAGTAAGTGATACTGTCAATATTCTTCTTTAGCAACATAATTCAAATGCAGTCATTCTTCTGCAGGCTTTCTTATTCATTGTCCCAACATTTATATGCATATTATGTTATTCAAAATAGCATGGCTTCCTTCAGGGTCACTTTAGTCCTCAAAGTGACATCTTTTAACACTTTAAAAAAGCCTTTTGCAGCAGATTTTCCTCATGCAATAGTAACTTGATTTCTTGACTGCTGCTTCCTCTTTTTGTTCTTTTGACAGTCTAAACTCCCTCTGGAGTCCTGGTGTGGTGTTGTGAGTTAACGTGATGGGCTGCAAAGTTACTTTGAATCTCAAGGTCTGTGGGACAAACTCATCAACCACTCCTCAGAAACCCTATACAGGGTCGCTATATGGCAGAACCGACTGAATGGCACTTAACAACAACTGTGACAGCAATGATACCTCTAATATTCTCCTATATCACCATCACTCAAATGCATCAATTCTTCTACAGTCTGTATTGTCCAACTTCCATATGTATATGAGGCTATTGAAAATACTGTGGCTTGGGTTCCTAGAACAGGACCTCATGCTTGGTAAATTGAAATACTTGAAGATCCATAAGGAGATGGAGTCACACAGTGGCAGAAATAATGAGTTTAAGCATAATACCAATTTGAGTATGACTTGGAACTAGACACTGTTTCATTCTGTTGTGCCTAGGATCCCTATGAGTCATAACTGAATAGACAGCACCTAACAACAACAACAACATGTATAATTTAGGATGACTGCTGATTTATGAAACTCAACGGCCACAACCATTTTGGCCCTAATAAACTGTAAAAATGGTTGTTGTTGTTGTTGTCAGGTGCCATCGAGTCGGAACTGACTCATAGCTACCCCATGCACAGCAGAACAAAACAATGACCGATCCTGGGACAACCTCACTACCGCCGCCACACTTGACGCCATCAATGATGTCACCTGGCTGATCCATCTCGTTGGGGGTCTTCCTCTTTTTCTCTGACCCTCCACCTT
>NW_006408717.1:1771935-1797035 GCF_000296735.1 Chrysochloris asiatica
TCCAATTTTCCCAGATTCATACTTCGTACATTCCATGTTCCGATTTTCAATGGATGTTTGTAGCTGTTTCTCTTCATTTTGATTTGTGGCCCATTAGCAAATGACGGTTCTGTGAGCTTTTCTCTACTTGGAGGAGGCATTTTTTCCCCTAGTTGTATTCTGAGTGCCTTCCCACTTTCCAGTCCTGTATCTGGCAATGTTTCTCTGCTGTTTATAGAGTTTTCAGTGACTAGTGATTCGGAAGTAGTTTGTCACTCTTTTTTTCTAGTCTGTTTTTGTTTGGAAGCTCATCTGAAACCTGTCCACCATGGGTGACCCTGCTGGTTATTTAAAATACTGGTGGCAGAGCCCTCAGAATCACAGCAATTCAAACCACCACAGCAAGACTGACAGACGAGTGGTGGTTGCATGCTTGCCGTTAAATAGGAATCTCCTTGTGCTAAGGCCCTTAAGTCTGGCTCAAAGGTGGGATTTCTGTCCTTGGATGTCAATGAAGAGGCAGAATCTTAGCAGGGGCAACTGGGTTGTAGTGAGACGCTTTGGGCTGGGTTTGTGGGTCTCTAAGTTTGTCGACATATGTTAACTTAGGTGAAGGATAAGGCATTATACAAAAAGAGAGAAGTCAGTAAAAATGAAGTCTAAGGAAGACTCTAAGACAAATGCAAGTGTTTTTGGCAACAGAAGTAAATACTACTATTTATTTAGTCTCACATGGTGCTGTAGGTTAATGTGCTGGACTACAAAGTCAGTTTGAACTGCAAGGTCCATGGTTCAAGCAACTCCTTGGAACTCCTATACAGGGTGAATATGAGTTGGAGCCGACTCTATGGCACTTACCAACAACAACAAACAGTATTTAGTCTTATAATAACAACACAGTCTTAATGTGGCACTGTAGGATAAGCACTAGACTGCTAACTGCAAGTTCAAACCCACTAGCTACTCCTCGGAAACCCTATAGATGGTCTCTATGAATTGGAACCAACTCAACAGAACTTAGAACAACAGCAACAACATAATAATAATAATAATCTTTGTGTGGATATATAGTTAACATATAAGCTGAATTGATGTGGGAAGGAAAATAAGACTACACTCATGAATATATAGAGGTTTCACAAAAGATATTTCTTCATGGATATTTACTTAAACTGTATATATTATCTATGAATATGTTGTTATATGCTGTCGAGTCAGTTCTGACTCATAGAAAACCTGTATAGGGTTTCCGTGGTACAACCAGTGAATTTGCATAACTGACATTGCAGTTCAAACTGATCTTGTTGTCCAGAGCATTAATCTACAGCACCACACCAGGACTCCATCTATGAACATGGTAGAATGTATAGGGTAAAAAAATTAGCAAAAATTATTACTCATAATCCAGCACTATGAGGGAGTGTGTCACTGGGCCTGAGCCTCAGAATTATAGTCTTGGGGTACCCCAAGGTCAATAAGCATAACATAGTCCATGAAAACCATGTTCTATATATGACTTAGGTGAGTAACAAACAACTGGGTTCTTAAAAGGTCATAAGTGGCCATCTAAGGTGTAACTACTGATCTTTCTTTGTATGCAGCAAAGAAGAGTGAAGAAACTGAAAAAAAACCCTCAAGAAGTATAGCAAGATGGAGGACTAGGCAAAAAGGCTCTATGGAACCTCTACTATATATACAGAAAACCAAATGAGACAGATGCAGATGATAGTCCTAAAACTTTGACCTTCAGATGAAGGGATAGAGTAGTTGACAAGATGCTTACTAGAGAAATAGCTGAGAGACTCAGCAAAACAAGAAAGATTGATGATTTATGGGGACAACTTTACCTGCCACATCATCTTGAGCATCTATGAGTGGCTTCAGAGACTAAAAACAAGCTCTCATTGCAAAAACCTACTTGTGACTCATAGAAACAAAGATGAGATCTTTTTCTTTCCCCCCACAGTCCCCTGGTGACCAGTGACAAGGTCAGCATCCACCCCCACAAAAGCTCCCACTCTTCAGGTGGTCTGAGTCACAAGAAGATGAGTGCCAAGGTTGTAAGCCCCACTGAAGCAGGGAGGAGATATCTGCAGTAACTCATCCTAGACAGGCCCTTCTACAAATCTGCAAAGTCATTCTTGATCAGCCCTGGAGTAGCTCTCACTAGGAGAAGCAACTTAATGGATGTGTGGGTGGGGTATAGAAACCATAAGGCCTATGGTTCAAGCCCATCAGTCACTCTGCAGGAGAAAGATGAGGCTTTCTGTTCTTGCAAAGATTTATAGTCTTGGAAATGCTATACAGGGTCACTATGAGTCAGAACTGACTCAATGGTACATAACAACAATAATCATATGATATTCTTTTAAATATCATGCATGGAATATTTTTTAGAGGTACAAAAAATTATTTATGAAATTCTTCAACTGCTTCTACATTGTATAGCAACAATAGCAAAGTGATTTTTTTTTTTTTTTAGTTTTTATACTAGGCTTGTAAACATTAATTAAATACGTTTTCTCAAAATGGTTGCATCTTGAAAGGTATAAATTCAATATTCTATCTAATTTTCATAATTGCAAGCTTTCCCAAATAGCAGAAAATTGCTGAGCCATGTTTGCAGAACTTACCCTTTGTTATCTCTCTCTGCCATTTATTTTTTATTTGACTTAAGATGACAAGATCAAACTCTGTCAACTTGTTCAAAAGTGGCAATTGGAATTTCCATGATTGTACCTTATTCAAAGTGTGGTTTTAAGTGCAAAATTATATAATATGCATGAATATATATTAAAACCCACAAGAGTTTTATCATTAACAGGCTAAAATGAATCTGGCATTGTTATTTTCCTAGGTTTGGGTAATAAACTCACAGACAAAAGCATGTAAAATGTCTTTTATACAGTCATAAAATTAAGCATTATATCACAAAGAAAATTCTGGACCTAGTCATCTTGTGCTATCTGGTCAAATATAAGAAATTCAAAGAAAGAATTCTTTGTAGTAATTTAATTATCTTATAATATGCACAAAGAAGCACTGCTCCCACATGAGTTGCTATTTATGGTGCATTATAGAATTCTGCCATATTATATTGAAGATTCAAAAAGGAGCACTGATAACTCATCACCTGCTTGACACCTTAATACTTCATTCCTGTAGCTGAAAGCCTTAAAAATAGTTTAAGGAGATTAAATGGCTGCCTTCTTACTTTAGCTATTAACTTCAGTTGATAGCTGATCTTTTTTTTTTATGAAAAAATAGATGAAACAACGTGCAACTTTAAAGTTCTTAAAAGTAATAAAAATGCAAACAAACTTACTTATTGCAAGTAAAATCTAACAATGTCAAACCAATTGGATGCAGCAGGCAGTATCCAGTCCCTATTTAGTTGCCAAATACTAGCCGTAGTGCAGTGAACGCTTACATTTCATGTTTAAGTAGTTTTATTTATAATCAGTAGTTTTTTAAAATTTATTTATAATCACAGTAGATTTATTTATAATCAGACATCTTTTTTAAATCAGTATTAAATAGATGACTCAACATAATGGAAGGCATCCATATTTTGCCCATTCCAAAGAAAGGTAAACTTAAGGATCAAAGGAATGTAGAAATCTTTGAACAATACTAATATTATTGCATGTGATAATAATAATGCAATAATAACTTTTCCTGAAGATATTTCAAAAACAGTTGCAATAGGAGCTGCCAGAAATTCAAGCCAATTTCATAAGATCACATGAAATAAGGGATACAATTGCAATGTCAAATGGCTCTTAACTTAAACAGAGAATACCAGACAGATGTTTACTTGTGTTTTATTGACTATGCAAAAGTTTTTGACAGTGTACTTCATGAGATGCTATGGATAACATCGTGAAAAATGGATATCTCAGAACACTTAATTGTGCTCATTTATAGTGGTGATAAGCTTCATCTCTCATACTTTGGACATATTGTCAGGAAGGAACAGTTGCTGGAGAAGGATGTCATGCTGGGTAGGTGGAGGGTCAGAGAAAAAGAGAAAGACCCCTAACGAGATGGATTGGCTAGGTGGCATCATTGATGGACTCAAGTGTGGCAGCGGTAGTGAGGTTATCCTTACTGATTATTCAACTTTGATATGAATATGAAGCTGTTCAAAATATCATGACTGAGGTCATGCACAATCTAATTCTCAACTGATATCTCTGCTCTGGAACACTTTAAAGAGATCTTGTGCAACAGATTTCGCAAATTCAATATGTCATTTGATATCTTGACTGCTGTTTCCATGAGTATTGGTTATGGATCCAAGGAAAATGAAGTCTTTGACAACTCTTATTTTCCATTTATCATGATGTTATTTTTTGGTCCAGTTGTAAGGATTTTTGTTTTTTCATTGAGGTGAAACCCATATTGAAGTTTGTGGTATTTGATCTTCCTCACTAAGTATTTTAACTCCTCTTGGCTTTAAACAAGCAAGAGTATATCATCTGCATATCACAGGTTGCTAACGAGCCTTCCTTCTATTATGATGTCATGTTCTCCTTCATAGCATCAAGATTCTAGAATTATTTTCTCAGCATACAGATTGAATAAGTATGGTGAAAGAGCACAACCTTGGTGTACACTTGTTCTGATTTTAAACTATCCACTATCCCCTTGTTCTGTTCAAATGACTGCCTATTGGGCTATTTATAGGCTCCTCATAAGCACAATTAAATGTTCAGGAATACTCATTTTTCACAGTGTTATCTATAGCTTACATGATAGCTCAGATTGTTTGTCAATTTGACTGCGCCAGAATTGCAAGTGGTTTGACAGTTGTTGTTGTTGTTAAGTGCCATCGAGTCGGTTCCGACCCATAGCGACCCTGTACAGGGTTTCCAAGGGTGTAAATCTTTACAGGAGTAGAAAGCCTCATCTTTCTCCCGTGGAGCGGCTGGTAGTTTCGAACCACTCACCTTAAGGTTCACAGCCCAATTCGTAACCACTACGCTACCAGAGCGTAGTGATGTCATTATCCCTATGGTGGGATCTAAAACAGTGTAGTTAATGCTATTATGATGATTGGCTATGATTTGTTGCAGTTAACCCTATGATGAATGGATTTTGAGCAGCCAATCAATTAATAAGATATTTCCTCAGGGTTGTAGACTGCTTCCAATATACTGAAAACTCAGGCAAAACTTGTTTCCTGTTATTTCTGTATCTAACATCTGACTTATCTTCCAACCTCTTTTTTTTATGTGTTTGAGCCAGTGACCTGCTCTATAACCCGCTTATCCTTAGAGCAATCAGCAGGCTGCCTGCTGGCCATCGCTGCCTGCTTCTGGATCTACCAGAATTGCAAATTTATTTCATCTGACCCAGACTTGGAACTCTCCCATTTCATTGATGCAAACATCTTTTTATATCCATACACATATGTTTCACTGGCTTGTCATGTCATCATCTACACAAGAAAAAGCCTATGAATTATCAATAAAGCATAAGTCAATATCTTTCTTGTTTCCTCTTCTTTCAGCCAAGATCCATCTGATGTCAGCAATTCTAACCCTAGTTCCATGGTCTCTTCTGAATCTGGCTAGAATTTCTGGCAGCTTCCGGTCAATAAACTGTTGCAGCTGTTCTTGAGTTATCTTCAGCAAAAAAAATTAATTACAAGTGATATTGATGATATTTTTTATTTCTGCATTCCATTGGGTCACCTATATTTGGAATGGGCATAAATATGGACCTTTTCCAATCAGTTAACTTCCAAACTTCTTGGCATAGATAGGTGAGATTCCAAAGCATTGCATCATTTTGTTGAAGGATTTCAATTTGTATTTTATCATTTCTTAGCAAATGCCTGAAGTTCAGCTTGGACTTCATCCTTCAATATCACAGGTTTTTAATCATATGCTATGCGGGAGAAAGATGAGGCTTTCTACTCCCGTAAGGATTTACACCCTCGGAAACCCTGTACAGGGTCGCTATGGGTCGGAACTGACTCGACGGCACTTAACAACAACAACAATGTCTTGAAAAGATTGAACATTTACCATTTATTTTTGGTACAGTGTCTCTGAGTATTTCTTCCATCTTCTTTTGGTACTTGCATGTTTCAATATTTTGTCCAGAGAATCCTTTCATTTTGCAATTTGAGTCTTGAGTTTTTTCTTCAGTTGTTTCACCATGAGAAATATTGAGTGTGTTTTTCCATTTTGGTTTCCTAATTCCAGGTTTTTGCACATTTTATTTTCATACATGACTTTGTCTTTTTGAGCTGCCCTGTGAAATTTTCTGTTCAACCCATTGATTGCTTCTTATCCTCAATTTATTGTAGCATCTCTCCCTATGCTGGGGAGCAAGTTTTAGAGTCTCTTCTGACATCCTTTTTTTTTTTTTTCTTTCATTCCTGTTTTTTTAAATCACCTTTTTGCTTTCCTCCTGTATGATGGTCTTGATGTCATCCCACAGCTTTTCCAGACTTCAGTCAATAGTTTTTAATGGAACAAATGTGTCTTTGAAATTATGTCTAAATTCAGATGGGATACTTTCAAAATCAAATTTCAAAGAATTTTGATTTTTTTTCAGTCTGAACTTGCATATGAGCAATTGATGATCTTTTACACAGTGTGAATCAATTTTATTCCATCTGTTGAGTTCCATGTGTATTGTTGTTGCTGTTGTTGTTAAGTGCTGTTGAGTCGATTCTGACCCATAGAGTTTCCATAGGGTTTCCTAGGAGCAGCTGGTGAGCTTGAACCACTGACCTTGCAGTTCAAATGACTTTGCAGTCTGATGCATTAGCCCATAGAGCCACACCAAGACTCCTCCATGTGTATAACAGCCTTTTATGTTGTTTAAAAAAAAAAAAAATTGTTTTAAAGGTTTTTGCAATGAATATGTCATGTGACTTGCAAAATTCTATCCTATGGATCTCCAGCATCACTCCTAGAACCAAGGCCTTATTTTTTCAATGATACTTTCTATATTTGTTTCCAACGTTTGCATTTCAATCACCAGAAATTATCAATATATCTTAATTTCATATTTCATCTATGTAAGGCTGAAGAATTTGGTAGAACTCTTCAATTTCATCACCACTGGACTTAGTGGTTGTTGAGTAAATTGGAATAATAGTGGCATAAACTGGTCTTCTTTATGTTATTGTTGTTGTTAAGTTCCATCAAGTTTGTTCTGGCCCATAGCAACCCTATCCAGGCTTTGCAAGATGTGGCTAGTGAGCTTGAACTGCCAACCTTATGGTTCAAACTGACTTTGCAGTCTAGCACATTAATCCATAGCGCCACGCCAGGACTTCAGTCTTCTTTATAGGAATCTGGATATTATTCTATCACAGACAGTTTTGTATTTCAAGACAGACCTTGAAATGTTCTTTTTGACAATTAATGTGATACTATTACTCTCGAATATGCCATTTCTATAATAGTAAACCATATGACTCTCAGATACAAAATGGCCAAAACCAGCTTAATAATGCCTAGGATATCAGTTCTCACATGTTCCGCTTCATTTTTTACAACTTCCATGGGATAATGCACCAGATTATAAGATCAGTTTGAACATCAAGGTCAGTGGTTCAAGCTTACCAGCTTCTCCTCAGAAACCTTATACAGAGTCACTATGAATCGGAAACGACTGGAGAGTGCTTAACAACAATAACTATTTCATTTGATTCATCCTACCTGCATTCCATGGTTCCATTATTAATGGATTTTTGCAGCTATTTATCCTCATTTCGAGTTGTACCCTATCAACAAATGAAAGTCCCGAATGCTTTACTCCATTTGCATCATCATGGTCTACTCAATTATGAGGAGGCAACTCTTCCCCAGTTGTATTTTGAGTGCCTTCCAACCTGAAGGGCTCATTTTCTGGCACTATATCTGACAATGTTACACTGCTATTCATAAGTTATTCAGCTTCTAAACATTCAGAATTAATCTGCCTCCCCTTCTTCCTAGTCTGTACTAGTCTATAAACTCCACTGAAACCTGTCCACCATTGATGAAACTCTTGGTGCTTAAAATACTGGTGGCCAAGATTCCAGCAGCACAGCGACACTCAAGTCACCTTCACCACAGTCTGAAAAACTAAGATGAGGGTGGATATATGTATATATATTTGTTGTGGTTAAGAGACTTTGAATCAGTTCTTACACATAGCTACCCTGTATAGGGCTTACATGGAGCAATTGGTGGGTTTGAACTGCCGACCTTATAGTTTGCAGTTTGGTGTTGATCCTATAGTGCCACCCCAGGACATATACACAAACATGTATGTACACAAAGATGTGTATACAACCTTGTTGATAGAAATGATGCTGAAGATCACATGAGATAATTTTATATGACTAATGTGGCACTGTGTGGTGCTGTGGGTTAATGCGCCAGACTGCAAAGCCGTTTGAACTGCAAGGCCGGCGGTTCAAGCTCACCAACTGCTCCTTGGAAACCCTATACAGGGTTGTTATGGGTCAAAACTGACTCAATGGCACTTAACAACAACAACAACAACAATGTGGCACTGTGGGTTAATGGGCCAGACTGTAAAACCATTTGAACTGCAAGGTCAGATGTTCAAGCTCACCAGCTGCTCTTCAGAAACCCTCTACAGGGTCACTATGGGTCAGAACCCAACTTGATGGCACTTAAAAACAACAACAACAATGACTTATATTCATTGAAAGTACCTTTTTAAAACAACATAAAAAACAATTATACACTGGGACTTCACCAGCTGGAATACACAGGAATCAAATTGAATACATCTGTGGGAAGAGAAAGTGAAACAGCTCAATATCATCAATCAACACAAGACCAGAGGCAGACTGTGGAACAGAATATCAGCAGTAATGGGTCCAAGCATAATAATTATGATGATCTGAGCCTGACAGTGTTTCATTATGTTGTACAAAGGTCATTGCAAGTCAGAGCCAATTACATGTATTTGTATGTACTGTTGTTGTTGATAAATGCATTAACCTACAGCAACACACTAGGACTCCATATATAAGTGTATAGCTATCATCTATCCATCTATGCATATGTCTATTATCTATCTATCTATTTATCATCTATCTATCTATCTATCTATCTATCTATCTATCTATCTATCTATCATCTATCTATCAGAGTCCTGTTGTGGTGTTGTGGGTTAATGCATCAGACTGCAAACCCATTTGAACTGCAAGTTCTATCACAGAATTTACAAATCTAAAAACTTTGTTGCTGACTATATGTGGTTGGACTACTGCTATTAACATTTACAAATTTTTCAAATTATTAATTTCATATAATTCAAAGCTCAAAGTTGTTGTTGTTGTTAGGTGCCATCGAGTTGGAACCGACTCATAGCGACCCCATGCACAGAAGAATGAAACAATGTCTGATTCTGGGCCAACCTCACTACTGCTGCCACACTTGAGTCCATCAATGCTGCCACCTGGCCAATCCATCTCGTTGGAGGTCTTCCTCTTTTTCTCTGACCCTCCATCTTATCAAGCATGACATCCTTCTCCAGTGACTGTTCCCTCCTGACAATATGTCCAAAGTATGAGAGACAAAGTTTGGCCATCTTAGCCTTTAAGGAACACTCTGGCTGCACTTCTTCCAAAGGAGATCTATTGGTTCTTTTGGCAGTCCATGGCACGTTCAGTATTCTCCTCCAACACCACAACTCAAAGGCATCAATTCTTCTACGATCTTCCTTATTCACTGTCCAGCTTTCGCATCCATATGTGGTTATTGAAAATATCATGGCTTGGGTCAGGCATACCTTAGTCTTCAAGGTGACGTCTTTGCTCTTCAACACTTTAAAACGTTCTTGTACAGCAGATTTGCCTAATGCAATACATCATCTGATCTCTTGACTGCTGCTTCCATGAGTGTTGATAGTTGATCCTTGACAACTTCAATCTTTTCTCCATTGATAAGAATGCTGTCTATTGGTCCACTGGTGAGGATTTTTGTTTTCTTGACATTGAGATGCAGTCCATACCGAAGGCGGTGCTCTTTGAACTTCATCAGTAAATGTTTTAAGTCCTCTTAACTTTCAGTAAGCAAGGTTGTATCATCTCCATATTGCAGGTTGTTAATGAGTCTTCCTCCAATCCTGATACCACGTTTTTCTTCATAGAACCCAGCTTCTTGGATTACTTGCTCAGCATAAATGTTGAATAAGTATGGTGAAAGAATACAACCTTGTTTCACACCTTTCTTAATTTTAAAACATTCAGTGTTCCCATGCTCTCTTTGAACAACTGTTTCTTGGTCCAGATACAGATTTCTCATGAGTACAATTAAGTGTTCTGGAATACTCATACTTCTTAATGTTGTCCATAGCTTGTCATGATCCACACAATCAATAGAAATGCAGAAAAGAGTAACTCTTTAATTATTATTATTATTTTGTAAAATATTAATTATAACAAAGGATGCATTCAAACCAATAGAAGTCATATATGGTAAAAGGCACTGTGTTCCACGAGTAGCAACTGTTCTATCAGATAATCTGAATTGACCAGAGCAAGCTAACTGGACACATGTGGCCATTTTCTCAAGAGAGCTCCTTGTAATCAACTATAAATGAGGAAAGCAGAAGCATCAACTTTACCTATTTTTGAAGCATCACAAATGTGAAAGTTCTCATATTTCATGAACTGAAAGTGATTAATAAATGTCATTGATTTAAATGAGTTGTGAGATGTTTGTTACCCTCAAGAGAACAGAGAAAGCAACAGAATGTTATAAAATGTGGCACATGGTTAGCAAAGTCATTTCAATTTCTAGACTAATATAACTTGAGAAACATGACTCATTTTAGTATATAATTCAATTGCATATTTTACCATTGGAAATATTTAATTTTTATTATTATTAAAAAAAAAAAATTAAAACCTAATCCACCATCAGGAAAAGTGTGGACTGACTATAACAAATGTCTCAATTGTATTAGAAAAGAAACCTTGAAATTAAAATAAAATTCCTTAATGAGTTTATCTGTTTTCAAAAAATCCTTTAAAAATGATAATAGAAAGCTAATTCGATTAGCAAATTATCTTAGGCTTTAATTCTGTTAGCTGATTACGTCAACAAGTTGTGCCTTGATCGAGATTCTTGGTGAATATTGTAAATATAAATTTTAGAAAAGCATGATAGGAAAAATTACTTCCTTTTCCTATGAGAACTTCAAGCTTGAAAAGCAATTTAGAACAGTAATAGGATGTGCATTACATTTTATCTTTAAAAATATCAAATTTACAACTTAGTCTCAATATAAACACATACAATAAATGTTACTTAAATGTATTTTCACCTAGTGCTCTACTCCAATTGTTTCAGTCTTTTTCTAGCCAACATAAACACATGTATCAAAACCCTTTAGTATCAACCGTTTTCTTCTGAAAAAAAAAAAAAAAAAGTCTGAATTGTGTTTAAGGATCAGTCAATTATGGTGATTTTCATATTAATCAGTGGGACAGAATTCCCACCCAACTCAGAATCTGAATAGCTGATCTGGGTTGGGGATGGAATGGTGTTTTAAATAATATATATATATAGTAGTAAAGGATTGCTGGTGGTACAGTAGTTAGTGTTCTGGTGTTAACAAAAAAGTCAGCAGTTCAAAGCCACAGCCACTTCAAAGAAAAACGTTATAACAGCCTTTTCCTATAAAGATTAAAGACTGAAATATATGGTAGTTCTACTCTGTCTGGACAGCAAAGTTGGTTTGAACTGCAAGGTCAGCAGTTCAAGTTCACCAGCCACTCTTTGGAAACCCTATATAGGGTCACTGTGGGTTGGAACCAACTCCACAGCACTTAACAAGTTAAGCCAATTAAACACGCAGAACAAATGTTCTATATTCAGTTGAAATCAAATAAAATGTCTACCATCATAAAGGCATTGTTTGGGAGTGACGTGGTTCTATAAGTTAAGCACTGGACTTCAAACCACAAGATTGACAGATAGGGTCTCCAGCAGCTCAAAGGTAGAAAAGTGAGACTGCCTGTTCCCACAAAGATATACAGCATTAGAAACACTATACAGGGTCTTTATGAGACAGAACTGTCTTGGCAACACTTAACAACTATGGCAATATTAACACCATTAATAAAATACTATTATTAATACATAGTTTATGACCCAGTGACAGTTTATGTAGCCCTCCAATATACCTGAGTGATGTACTCATTCAAAATGCAATTTATCTCCTAGATGTTTGTCTAAATTCTGCTATTTAGTAATCTTTCTGTTTTTAATTCAAAAATAAAAATTGTATAGGTCATTTATTAGAGAAATTATTGATGGTTTTAAAATTTCATTATTCAACTAGTAAGCCGATGCATTGGTTCAGTTTATTAGAATGTCAAAGTGGCTTTTCAAAGAACTCCTACAATCTGCCTGGCACCTACTGAATCCTAGCCCCCATGGGCTAGGTCAGTGCCCTTGGGTTCAGGAGTTCACACAGTGCCCTAAACTTCTGACCAGTAAGCCTTCCTATGATTCTTATATCAAGGTCAAAGGATGCCAATGTTGTTATTGCTGTTAAGTGCAGTAGGTTTGGTTTCAACCCATAGCGATCCTGTATAGGGTTTCCGAGGAGTGGCTAGTGAGCTTGAACTGCCAACATTGCAGATCAAACTGACTTTGCAGTCCAGTACATTAACCCACTGCATCACAAAGGGTGCCAATAGGACATGTTCAAACTCAACCCACATCTTCAATGCTGCATTTCCCCCAATTCCACTCACATATAGACCCAGGTGACCATCAATGAGCATAGGACTCACAAGTTCCCTTCAACTTTCAGTCCTAGAAGAAGACTTTCTCTAGTTGGCTGAGGCTTTCCTTTCCTTGATTCCTCTGAAACTCAAAATGCCAAACTGTCCAATTTTTTTCTTGCTAGGACTTTCAGTTCTCCCAGTAGTTCTGGGTTGGCCTGTAAGTCTTTTTAAATGCAAATATCTCAACTCTGAAGGTTCTGGATGGGGTTCAGTATAACATCTAAGGCACCTTACTCTACAAGGCCTTAAAACCTATGTTTTCTGAGCAAAGTCTAACTCCCCTCTTAGCAAATCCAATCAAGTATAGGTTGAAGGCAGGCTTACAAGCTCTCTGCAATCATAATTCCCAATATTCTTGTCATAAATGTATGTCCATTTGACAAGAATAATCAGGAAAAACCAACATCCATAAGGTAGTCAAACACTTAAACCATTTAAAACACTCAAGTTAGATCCTTTCTTTTCCCTTGAACTAAACCCATATCTATTTATATACATAGGGCCTTGGATCTCTGGTAGGGTACATTCCAGTAGGCCCAGGCCCCTAATCAGCTATTTTTTTTAACCAGCATGGTTGTTGCTGGTGTGTTTCCGAAGCTGTAAATTTTTATGGAAGCAGAAAACCTTATCTTTCTACCATAGAACCACTAGTAGTTTCAAACTTCTGACCATGAAATTAACATCCCAATTCATAACCACTATGCTACAAGAGCTCCTTGGCTCCGTGCAACTCCAGAAGCTGTGGCTCTCCCCTCTGCAGAAACATTTTATCCCAACACACTTCATTTTTTCCCCTTACAAAATCTCATAATTTCATAGGTCTGGAGTCATTGCAATGAATACTGCTCATAGTGCCAACTGCTTAAACTAAGTGGAGACCATGCCTGACTTCCTAGGACTCCACAAGAGAGAAAGAGGACCAAATTCAAAATCAACCCAAGACTGATTCCTATGAAATGGTGGTCAGACATGCCATTACCCTATATCAGTGCTTTTAAAATCAGTCAGATATAGAAAACCCAACCTTATTATTTTTCTTCTCTAGAACCCTACTCTTTCTGTACCACGTGCCTCAGGCCAGGTTTTCTAGAGAGACAAAACCAGTGAAACATATATATGCCTACATATAAAGAGAAGTTTATTTTCTTACAATTGTAGAATTCCAGGTCCCCAATGAAAGAGAAAAAGTGTCTCCCACATGTCCATTATATTGAGAGTAAACCATACCTCTGAGGAAGCATCCCTTCAATGATTGGCTACTCATATCCGTACATCATAGAGCTAACTGTCCACATTAGATTTCATCACCTTGGGAATAAGCACATTCCAACTGCTAATCCTCTGGAAATCCTTGCCTAGTCAGGTTGACACAAAAGCCTAACTGTTATAGTATTTCTGTTATTTTAAGGAATGGTAAATTATTTTAGCATTATATGATAACAGTTTTCTTGAATTGGTGATAATTTTCTGGTTATAGTCCTTATTTTTTAATTTGATTTCCTTCAGTTTGGGTTCCTACTATTCAGTATTTTTTAATATATATATATATATTTATTTTGATGAGTTAATATCCAGATAATTTTATCTTATATGAATTCATTGATAAGATAATAAGATAATATGTTTTGATTTTGAAATGTAAATAATTTACACCCTAATTACTAAAACAAACATATAAATACTATGCAAAAAATGATTTTTGACATTTCCTTGCTAGTGATATAGCTTTTTCCACTAGAAAATGGAAAGGATTGGCACACGTAGGCCTTAGATTTACGTAATCCACATTAGTTACCATAGTCATATCTGTAATGAAAATTACATGATTTTCAATGTTAAACACATGTGGGATTACATCCTACCCAAATTTTTAAAAGAAGGAAAAAAAAGATTTATTAAGGTACTAATAATAAATATAATAGTGAACAAGACCATATATCTGTGCATTTTATGACCCAGGACTAATTCAAAAAGAGAATATTTACAATGTTGTTTCCACAATTTTAGGATCATGATGGATGTCCAATAAGTGTTTAATCATCCTCATGCTGTGTATGGCAGAGATAACTAATTTGTTCCCAAGATTTTTTCTGCTTTTCTTGATAATAATTTAATTCCTGTGATTTATTATTATTACTATTTAGCAGGAATAAAGAGAACTTTCTGCATCTCTACTGTATGTGTATGGCAAGAAACACCAAAAATTATCCTGAAGAATTTATATGGCATTGATCTTGGAAAATCTTAGGAAACATCCCTAAGTAGAAAGAATGTAACTTATTTTTCCTTGTACTCTCTTTGCTGGAATGTTCATATCTCTGCTGAAATTTAAACACAAAAACTAACACATTGGTTAAACTGGAGAATTTTTAAAAAGCAATAATAAAAATAAAAGAATAATAAAAATAAAGAAAAATGGAATAAAACATGCTTGGATTTTGAAAACTCTGTAGCAAGAAAGCAATAGAGCATGAATTTTCATTTGAATGAGAAATAAATTTCAATGTCTTTTATATACAATTAATTATATTTGGGCTTTAGATACACTCAGCTGTACATACTATCGATCCACTTTTGCAAATATTTCCATCCATTTTTGCAATACCTGTTTCCATATCTGGTGTAGCATTCTTTTATTCAATATACGGTAGCTGGTGGTTGTGTGCTGTAGAGTCGGTTCTGACTCATAGCGACCCTGTATAGGGTTTCTGAGGCTGTAAATCTTTACAGGAGCAGAACTGTAATGGCTGGTAGTTTCAAACTGCTCGCCTTGATATTAATAGCCCAACTAGTAACCACTATGTTACCAGAACTACCTAGATATTATTTATTGCTTTCAGAATATACCTTATCATTGTATCATACAAATTATTTTTAATAAGGACCTGTCCTGGTGTGACTCTGTGGAATAAAGCACTGGACTGCAAGTCCAATTTGAATTACAGGTTGGTGATTCAAATTCACCAGTAGCTCCTTGGAAACCCAATACAGGGTCACTATGAGTTAGAACTAACTGACTCAATGGCACTTAACAACAACAACTTCCTGTCCTTACTGAACTTATGTTTAAGGTAAAGAGTGTAGAAAGTAAACAAATTAAAAAGCAAAAGGGATATGAAGGACAGGCTTAACAAGGAAATGAAAATTGTACCATGACTTAAGGCGTGAAGAAACCAAACCACATGAATATCTGAAGAGATAGTATGTTGTTGTTGTGAAGTGCAATAGAGTCGATTCCAATCCATAGTGACACTGTGTTGGGTTTCCAAGGAGCAGCTGGTGAGCTTGAGGTATTAATTTATAATGACATTAACAACAAAGCAAAAAGAGGGAAACTGTAGTTACAGAACTTCCAAAGTGCAAGGATTGCAAATAAATTTCATGACAAAACAGGTTTTTTCAAACTGAGGAAGAAATTAATAAAATAAAGGGTAATCTCAAAAAAATTAATAGACCTTCACATCGAATCAAGAAAAAAGAAAACCATGAAGATTTAATAACTATTAAAACAATAGTAATGAAGAAATTGACAAGAAAATTCAAAACCAAATTGAACTCAGCACAGAAAATTTTGTGGAACAAAGAAACCACCACCATCAACAACAACAACAAAAACATTTAAAATACCAAGATTTGGGATTCACAGTCTCAGAGAGCACAATAGTCAATTGGCATAACAGAGTCCACAAAAACAGCAAAATGAGAGCAATCGCTTCATACATATCAATAATTACACTGAGCATCAATGGATTAAATGCACTGTCAAGAGACAGAGAGTAATAAAATGGGTAAGAAAACAGGATCATTCAATAAGCTGTCTAGAAGACAATACCTTACATGTGAAGATAAAAATAGATTATAAATCAAAGGATAGAAAAATATATATCAAGTAAACAGCAACGATAAACAAGAAGAATGACAATATTAATGTTTGATAAAATAGACTTTGAGGTCAAAAGCAGAATAAGAAACAAAAAAGGACATTATCTCATGATTAAAGAGTTACTTGAACAAGAGGACATACTTAAAATAAATATCTATGCTCCCTATAAAAGAGCCTCAAAATACATAAATCAAACTCTAACAGAATTGAAGAAAGAAATAGATATCTCTAGAGTAATAATTGTTAAATGCTCTGGAGTCAGTTCTGACTCATAGTGATCCTGTATAAGGTTTCCGAGGAGCAGTTGGTGATTTTGAACAGCTGCCCTTTCAGTTGGCAGTCCATTACTTATCCTAAAGTGCCACACCAGGATAGTAATATTATAAGATTTCAATTACAGCATTTTTGATGAAGGACAGAACAACTAGAAAGAAAACTCAACGAAGACACAGAAGAACTAATCAACACACTCCATCAATGTCATAGACTTATACAGAGTACCCAACCCAAAAAATAGAACAATACACATTATTTTCCATGCACAGGGAATATTCACCAAAATAAATCCTAGGTTACATCACAAAGCACACCTTGATAAATTTAAAAACATCAAAATACTACAAGGTATCTTCAGATCAGAAATAGGAAGAGTAAGAAAAAAAAAAATTCAAATACATGGAAGTTGAATAGCTAAAAGGTGATAGAATATATGAAAACTGAAATTAAAACTCAAAATCCTTTAATAAAATGAGAATAAAAATACAGTACACCAAAACTTTGGGAAACAACAAAAGCAGTGCTTTGAGGGCAATTTATAAATGCAAACATTGAAAAATAATCAAGAACCTAAACCAATACATCAAGTAGAAAAGGAGCAGCAAAATAAGTTGACACTCACCAGAAGAAAATAAATAATAAAGGTTTGTTAAGAGCTACCAAGTCAATTCCCATACATAGCTACCCTGTGCATAACAGAACAAAACACTGCCCAGTCCTTCATCATCCTCATAAATGTTGTTTTGCTTAAGCCCATTGCTGCTACATAAGTATTAGTCCATCTCACTGGGGGTCTTCCTTCACTTTACCAAGCATAATGTCCTTCTCCAGGGTCTGGTCCTTTCAAATAATATTTCAGAAGTATGAGAGATAAAGTATCACCATCCTTGTGTCCAAGGAACATTTTGGCTATACTTCTTCCAACCCTAACCTGTTTGTTGTTCTGGTAGTTCATGATACTTGTAATATTCTTCTCCAGTACCATAACTCAAATGCATCAATTTTTTCTATGATCTTCCTTATTCGCTATCCAAGTGTCACATGATATGATGCAATTTAAAATACCATGATTTGGATCAGGTTCATAGTCTCAGAGAGCACAATGTTCAATTGGCATAACAGAGTCCACAAAGACAATGTTCTACATCCTATTTTGGTGAGTAGCATCTGGGATTTCAAAAGCTCATGGGCAACAATCTAAGATGAAACTAGTGGTCTCTCCTTGTGCAATGAAAGAAGAGTGAAAAGCAATGAAGAAGTTGGAATTAGTCCAATGGACTAATAGACCATATGAGCATCAGTCTCAATGACTCTGAGACTATAAGAACTAGATGATGCCTAGCAACCACTACCAACTGCTCTGAACGGTATCATATTAGAAGGTCCTAGATAGAGTTGAACAAAAATGTGGAATAAAATGCAAAATTATACAAAAATTGATGGTCTTCCTCTTTCTAAGACCCTCCACTTTGCCAAGCATGATGCCCTTCTCCAGGGACCCTCTTGATAATATATCTGAAGTATGAGAGATGAAGTCTGACCATCCTGGATTCTAAGGAGTATTCTGTCCCTATTTCTTCTACCACAGATTTATTTATTCTTCTGGAAGTCCATGGCACTGTGGGTTAATGCACTGAATTGCCAAGTTGTTTGAACCACAAGGTCTGTGGCTCAAGTTCAGCAGCCACTCTTCAGAAACCCATATAGGGTCACTATGAGTCACAACCAGCTTGATGGCACTTAACAACAACAACAGCAAAACCAAAAAATTCTGGTAGTGTAGTGGTTATGAGTTGGCCTGCTAACCTCAAGGTCAGCAGTTTGAAACTACCAGCTATTCTGCAGTAGAAAGATGAAGCTCTCTGCTTCCATAAAGATGTATAGCCTCAGAAACCCTACGTAGGATTGCTATGAGTTGGAACCAACTCTATGGCACAAAACCAACCAACCAACCAACCAACCAACCAACCAACCAACCAACCAACCAACCTCCAACATTACTCAAATGCATCAGTTCTTCTACTTTCTTCCGTATTTATTGGCCAGCTACCATGGGAGGCAAAATGATGAAAATTTCTTAGCTATTAAAACATCTTAAGACAAAGAGTTTCTGGCACTTGAGACTCAGGACCATAATCTCAGGGGACACCATGGCACAGCATAGTTCACAAAGCCGGTGTTCTATATCCTTTGGTGAGTAGCACCCAAGATCTTGAAAGCTCACAATTGGCCATCTAAGCAAACTATTGATATCTCCATATGTGTAAGAAAGAAAAGTGACAAAGATTTTAGATATTTGGAATCAACTAGTCCAATATGCAGCAGGTGAACCATCAGTCACCATGATTTCTAGGCCAAAAGAATAAGATGGTCCCCGGTTACTACAACCAACTGCATTGCAAGTGATAACATTAGAAGGTCCCAGATACAATGACAGAAAATCTGGAACAAAGCTCAGAATTATAGAAATAAAAGGCTTATTGGTCAGAAAGAGACTGGAAGAACACAAAAATTAGGATCCTCGATCACCCTTCAAGTGGAACTCACCCTTATGGTCTAATATTGAGTTAAGCAGTAGATTGGCATAGTGGGAGGATAACAACACTATTAAGGTAAGCTCACCATGAATGCTCAATCATTTAAGGTCAAAAGGGTAACATTTTCCTAAGGACGAAGTTGAGAATGGATGGGAAGGAGAGTGGAATAGAAATATGAAGCATGGGGAGGACGTAGGATAATTGTTGTTTCATGGAATAGATAGCAACCATTGAGATGAAACAAAATGTATGGTTTGTTGAATGTAAAACTTATGATCTTGTCTGCAAACCTTCATTCAGTTCATAATGAAAAGTTCAAAACAAAAAAAAAGGATAATTAAATTTTTCTACACACAAATTTCAAGATGACGACACTTCAGCCGACAGATTGCACAACTGTCTCCTCTCTCACCTTTTATGTTTAGCTTGTTCTCCTAGTCAGTATTCAAGCCACTTCTCTATCTTTTCCTCTAAAGGTTTGATTTCAGAATCAGCACTTGTGTTCTTTGTTGTAGTGGGTCTATGTTGTGTATTTATCTAATCCGTCATCTTGCTGAAAGTCTGTTCTCAATAAGTATATTCTTGAATAAATAACATGCTTGTTCAAATTGTGATTTGGATTCTGAAAATATGAATTTCATAGAGGGATTAAGAAGGGTATTAACTCTTAAATTGAATTTATATTAGAATTTATGATGAACTATTTTTATATATTAAATGACTTATCTTTAAAAATATATAACTAGAACATAGTTCTTAATAAACAAGCCATAGAAAACCTTACTATGATTTCATCTAGTAAGGAAAGATTAACCTTACATTTTATGAATATAAAAAACTGATCTATAAAATTTAATGCTATAGTGTAAGGCACTGGTCCACAAGGTCAGTTTGAACTTTAAGGTCTATAATAGAAACCCACCAGCTACTCCTTGGAAACCTTAGACAGGGTCACTATGAATCAGAACAGATTCAATGGTATTTAGCTACAATAACAACAACAATTAATAAATGCTACATGTCATTTTCATTTATATAAGTTATCTTAACTCTTTGTATTAATATTTAAAATATAGTACTTGCATATTTAATATTTAAGACTTGGAAGAATTGGATTTCTACCTTTAAAAGTGACAATTTCCTTCATAAAAATATTTAAAATATATTATTTTTCATTCTGTTATCACATGAATTTCAGTAGTAGTAGTACCTTTAAGAAGAGCTTTGTTTAGAAAATATTTTGGGAATAGACAAAGAGTTACAGAGAGAAAGAAAGAACAAATGAGATATAGAGTAAGAGACAGATACAAAGGTAACCAAGGAATTTCTGCCTCTCACTAAAGATTCTATAGGCATGGAAGAGACTAGTAATTGGAAACCAAGGTTTTGACTGGTCTTCAGCTTCATAGTTCATTTTTCATTTCCCACAAATAAATTACTAAATAAAATCTCTGTCCTGAATAATCTTTAAAGTATTATATTGCCTACATTTTCTTACCTAGAGTTTTTAAATATAGCAGTCAAGTAGAGGTTATCTCTATGGAAACCATAGAGTAACTCAGAATACCTGAAATATACCAAATCTCATTTTTATTTAATTTTAGAGTCCATATTAAACAGGCTATTCTCTGAAGTAGAGTTTAGACAAATATCATAGATTAGGAAATATGTTATCTCTTATCCTCATAATTTTAAGAAATGTCTGAGAATGTCCTAATTATTTCCTAAGCAGTTGCAGTACATCTATGAGCTCTGTGATGAAATATCATGGGATTTTGTAGATGGCAACTGATAAATCTTATGTGCTGCTTATTTTATAAAGTAAAAGTAATGTTAGATCCTAAGTGTTTATAAGCTGACAGATGTAAATATGGAAAAACTGGTGGTTTTTGTTAAGTGTCAATTTGGCTGGGCTTTGAGTCCCAGTGGTTTAGCAGACAATTTGTAGCCACCTTCCATTTGGGGATCTGGTATGAGCCACCAATCATTTGAAAGAGAATTTCTTCGGTAGAAGTACTATTTCTTCCTCTAGCATAAAAATAAATGTTCTGGAAAAAGCTCACTATCTTTCTCAATTCTTCACTATTCTTGTCACCTGACTTCTAATTCTTGGAACACAAGCCAGCAGAGGTCTTTGTGCTATCTCTGTAAGACTTTGGTTTCCCAGACCACAAGAGCTTAAGAGATCTTTAGCCTGAGTCATGGATAGGGATATGGCAGCACATAAATGCTTGTGTCCTTTCCTCAGAATTGTATAAGCTGTTTCCTTCGAGTACATTTCTCTCTCTACATATATACATAGATATACACCACACATACAAACACAAAAATACACACAAGTGTAAGTCATAAAATATTGTTACAAAATCAGCGTAACATTTATTAAACAAGGCATGTGTATATAGTGTCCTCATGTGGTGCTGAGGTTAATGCGTTGGACTGTAAAGTTGGTTTGAACTGCAGGGTCAGCAGTTCAAACTCACTGACTCAAAGGCACTTAACAACTATATATAATGTGAAATTGGTTTTCCACACACTTTTAATGGAGGTATTTCCTTAACTGTGTGGTGCTGTGGGTTAATGCACCAGACTGCAAAGCCATTTGAACTGCAAGGTTGGTGGTTCAAGCTCATCAGCTGCTCCTCAGGATCACTTTGGGTTGGAACTGACTTGACGGCACTTGAGAAAAACAACAACAACCCTACTCCAAACAATTCTGAGTTCTTTGATTTCCACTACATAAAAATTGCACTTTTGATCCTTTAGGGATTTAAATCCTGTTCCTTTTTAATATTCTTTGAAATTAGGAAGCAAAAAGAAGTCTGGAGGGACAAGGTGAGTGCTGTAGGGTGAATGAGGTAAGATTTTCAGTGTAATTCCCATAGGACAGCCCTTGATAAACTTTAAAAATGAATAGGTGCATTCTTGTGATGGAAAAACATACCTCTGTGCAATGTTTCTGGGTTTTTTTCTCACCGAAGTGGCTTTCAGTTGTCTTAAAACATTATCATAATAAGCCTCCATGCAGTCCTGTGTCTTTCAAGAAAATCTGTCAAGATTACACCTTTCATATCCTCAAACACAGTTGCCATAACCTTCTGAACTATCCTCTCTGCCTTGATTTTAACTGTTCCAGGAAATCCCTTTGTAAGCCTATATTTTGTCTGGACCTTGCTTCCTGAGTTGCAGTGGTAAATCCAGTAGGCATTCCCAATTGCAATTCAATACATAAAATCATCTTCATTAACTTCAGTGTACTTTTCCACAGATAAAATCCATTCTATTGCAATAAACAAATCCAATAGTAGAAGTATACATGAAACCAGGCTTCAAAACTTACCTCTTAATCCCTTTTAATTGTCAGTACCTACTTCAGTACTTTATTCAATGACATTTTCAATTGTAAGACAAAAATTAATATATTTTTTACAATTATATATAATACTATTTTAACTGCTCTGCAAATGTGGATTTTTTTTTTTGTAAGTGTTAATGGCAAAGATGTTTGCCTGATATTTTAGTAAGCTGTAATTATCAACAACTTACTTTTTAAGCAATTAAATCTTTAATAATTGGAAAACCTTTACCATCCTTCTTCTCAATGCGTAGTTGAAAATTTAGTATTGCTTAAGTCAACTATAGGAATAAAAGAATAATTCTATGATTGGACTAACTTAATTTTTGTTTTGTTTCCAACTTTCTTTTGAAGCTATTTTAGTAAGTCTTGAGAAATTTAAACCAACTTTTAACACATGTGCACATTCACATTCACACAAAGGAACCTTCAGAATCCCAGTTATTTAATCATAAGTTCAAACAGAACATGGGGACACTGAATGGTTTAAAATTAAGAAAGGTTTCCTTTCTTCTGGTCCCTGTTGTGCTGGGAGCTGCGGGCATTGGTGCAGACATGGTCAAGTCCAAGAACCACACCATGCACAACCAGTCCTGAAAATGGCACAGAAATGGTACCAAGAAACCCCGATCATGATATGAGTCTCTTAAGTGGGTGGACCCCAAGTTTCTGAGGAACATGCACTCTTCCAAGAAGCACAACAAGAAGGACCTGAAGAAGATGCAGGCCAACAACGCCAAGGCCATGGATGCACGTGCTGAGGCTATCAAGGCTCTCATAAAGCCCAAGGGGATCAAGCCTAAGATCCCAAGGGTTGTCAACCACAAACTCATTTGACTGGCCTACATTGCCCATCCCAAGCAGGGGAAGCATGCTCAGGCACACATTGCCAAGGGTCGGGGGCTCTGTCAGCCAAAGTCCAAGGCCAATGCTCAAACTAAGGCTGAAGCTTCAACCAAGGCCTCAACTAAAGCTCCAGTGAAGGCCTCAACTAAAGCTCCAGTGAAGGCCTCAACTAAATCTCCAGTCAAGGCTTCAACTAAACCTCCAGCCAAGGCTTCAACTCCAGCCTAGCCAAGTCCTCACCTCAGGCTTCCAAACGTGCCTAAGGCCCCACAAAGATGTCCAGCTGAGGACAGAGGGATTGGTATGGCCCTATGGGTTATCATCTGTATGTGTCCTTCTGTGCTACTTGTACAAATAAAGCTGGGGCAGGAAAAAAAAAAAATTAAGAAAAGTTTATGACAGGGTTGTATTCTTTCACCAAAGTATTCAACCTGTATCATGAGCAAATAATCCAAGAAGCTGAGTTATATGAAGAAAAATGTGGCATCAGGATTGGAGGAAGACTAATTAACAACCTGTGATATGCAGATGATACAACCTTGCTTGCTGAAAGCGAAGAGGACTAAAAATATTTACTGAAGAAGATCAAAGACCACAGCCTTTGGTATAGATTGCATCTCAACGTAAAGAAAACAAAAATCCTTACCATTGGAGCAATAAACAACATTCTTATCAATGGAGAAAACATGGAAGTTGTTAAGGACTTCATTCCTTTTGGATCAACTATCAACCCTCAAGGAAGCAGCAGTCAAGAAATCAGATGATGCAAATCTGCTGCACTATAGGTGCAGACCTTTTCAAAGTGTTGAAGAGCAAAGATACCAGCTTGAGGACTTAGGTGCGCCTGACCCAAGCCATGGTATTATCAATAACCACATATGCATGCAAAAGCTGAACAGTGAATAAGGAAGCTGTAGAGAATTGTTGCTTTTGAGTTATGGTGTTGGAGGAGAATATTGAAAGTGCCATTGGCTGCCTACAGAACCAACAGATCTGTGTTGGAAGAAGTGCAGCCAGAGTGTTCCTTGGAGGGCAGAGTGGCCAAACTTCGTCTCTCATACTTCAGTCATATTGTGAGCAGGGACCAGTTGCTGGAGAAGGATATCATGTTTGGTAAGGAGTTGGGTCAGAGAAAAAGAGGAAGACACCATTGAGATGGATTGGCAAAGTGGCAGCATCAGTGGGTTAAAGCGTGGCAACAATTGTGAGGTTGGCCCAGGACTGGGCAGTGTTTTGTTCTGTTTTACATAGGGTCTCTATGATTCGGTACCGACTCAATGGCACCTAACAACAACAACAATCATAAGTTATAAAATGTTTATTGAAAGAAAATAGACTCTTATGTACTTTGTTACCTGAATTAATTAAATCTTCACAATACTATATATATGCCTTAACAAGCATCTGTGATGTAGGATAAGCACTGGCCTGCTAACC
>NW_006408717.1:1797875-1798986 GCF_000296735.1 Chrysochloris asiatica
ATAGAGATAAAAGCATATAGAGATAATAGAAAATGTAGGGTCTAATTTTTTTAAGAGTTTCTGAGATAACTACTGTAACTCATCTATTATGTATTTGCTAAAAAATAAATTGAACCAGTTATAGAAACAGCAAAGTGTTTTTCTATTGACAAAAACATAATATTAAAACTCAGCATGATTAAACTGTATCAGAACACATGCATATGCATTTTTATAACAGAATAACTATAATAACATTATATAGAAAAATAACAACTGTTTATCTTTGTAAATAGGGGTGTATTTTAATACTATACATGTATTTAATGTGACAGCAAAACTAATTAAAACTCAATAGAAAAGAATAAATCCACTGTAAAATAGACAAAAATGTCAATAGGTAACACAGTATCAATATTTGTTCCAAGCATCTTTATAAACAAAATTAACTATTTGCAGTTACATTATTTACTTATTTGGATATAGCTCCCACTACATCAGGTGTGGCATTGTTGGATCAGAACTGGACTTTGAACCAAAAGGTCAGTAGTTCAAACCACCAATTGCTCTTCAGAAACACTATACAGGGTAGTAGGAATCGACTCAATGGGACTTAATAACCAAAGCAACACCAAAATCAGTGCTCTAGTGTAGCACAGTAGGATAAGGACTGGATTGCTAACTGCAAGTTAGTTGTTCAAACTCACCATTTGTTCCTTGGTGGTGTGCCGTGGAGTCAGTTCCAACTCATAGCGACCCTTCATTTGGTTTCTGAGGTTGTAAAACTTTACAGGAGCAGAAACCCTCATAGTTCTCCTGGGGAACAGCTGGTAATTTCAAATTGCTAACCTTGAAGTTAGTACCCTGACTCGTAACCACTAAACTACCAGATTACCTATAATTTGTTCCTTGTTGTTGTTATTGTTAGGTACCATCAAGTTGATACTGGCTCATAGCAACCCTATGGACAACAGAACAAAAACTGCCTGATCCTGAGCCAACCTCAGAATTATTGCCACACTTGAGCCCACTGATGCTGCCACTTTGCCAATCCTTTTGCTGGGAGTTTTCCTCTTTTTGTCTGACCCTCCACCTTACCAAATATGAAATCCTTCTCCAGTGACTGGCCCCT
>NW_006408717.1:1801316-1802168 GCF_000296735.1 Chrysochloris asiatica
AATCAGTCCTGATAACAATTATTCACTATTGTATCACAACAGACTTATCCGCATCTACTTTCATCAACCCCACCCAGACAGATGAGATACTACTCTGTGAAGATTCTACATTCCACCACGCCCTCTATATCTAGGCTCCTTTTGGAAAGCTTGTAAGCCAGTCATTTCTTGCTTTTGTAGCGCCCACCGCCCCCCCACCCCCCGCGCCATTTTGGGTAGCCAATGTCCAAGTTACCCATCTCTGTCTACTCTGTGTATAGAGGGAGTGGGAATGATCCTCGCTGAAAAGAATTGTTCCCTCTTTTGAGCTACTGCTTCCATAGGTGTAGGTCAAGTTCATCAAATTGTATCGGATTACTCTGTTTTTCCTCTTTCTTCTTCTAATTGAGCTCTGATCATCCAGTCATTAAAGCCAGGTCAAGTGGATATTATCTGCAAGTGTGGGTGTTCTTATGCATATACACTCTCTTCTTATCAGTTGTACATTTCACACTCCACTCTAGTCCTCTGTGGTTATGTCACTGACTCTGGGCCCAAGAGTCCCCAGGTCTTGCCACACTGTTGGCCAACCAGGTCTCCACCCGGGTTCACAGGAGTCTATTGAATATTGTAGGGCTTCGCTCGCAGCTTCATTGATGTTTTTCCCTCACTTTCCCTTAGCGAATGTGATCACTAATCAGAGTGTGTATTCCCATTGAGTCTTAGTCTTGGAAGGGGGTTTGCCCTGAGGGAACCCTACCACTTGGCTTGATGTCTTCTGGGCAAGCAACTTACTTGTTCTTGTAGTAATCAGTCGGATGATCTATATTGTTTTGTATTTTTCTGTAGGTCTTTCTTTCAAGAAGTATCTTC
>NW_006408717.1:1805463-1806395 GCF_000296735.1 Chrysochloris asiatica
TTTTTGGTATAAAATAATCCAACTGATTTTTGTATGTTGATCTTATATCTTGCCACTTTGCTGAATCTTCCAATGATGTCTACTAACATTTTAACTGAGTCTTTGGGGTTTTCTATATATAAGATCACATCGTCTGCAAATAGAGTTTTACTTCCTCTTTGCCCATTTGGATGCATTTAATTTCCTTTTTTTTGCCATAAATCTCTTACTAAGACTTCTACATATCTCTTGCTAAAACTTCCAGCACAATATTGAATAGGAGTGGTGACAAAGGACATCTTTGTCTGGTTCCTGTTCACAGAAAGAAGGCTTTCCATTGAGAGTAATGTAGGCTGTTGGTTTTATATTTATACTCTTAATTTTGTTGAAGAATTTCCCTTCAATTCCTACTTTGTTGAGTGTTTTTATCAGGAATTGATGTTGGATTTTGTCAAATGCCTTTTTTGCATCAATTGATATGATTATGTGCTTTTTTTCTTTTTTCTTATTTATATGATGTATAATGTTGATAGTTTTTCTAATGTTGAACCGTCCTTGTATCTATCCCTGATATGAATCCCACTTGATCATGATGTATTATCTTTTTGATGTGCTGCTGGATTTCGTTGGCTAGGATTTTGTTGAGAATTTTTGCATCTACGTTCATGAGGGATATTGGTGTATAATTTTCTTTCTTAGTGATGTCCTTTCCTGGTTTTGGTATGAGGTTATACTTACTTCATAAATTGTATTAGGATGTTTTCCATCCTCCTCTATACTGTGGAATAATTTGAGTAGAACTGGTAACAGCTCATATCCTGAATGTTTGGCAAAATTCACCAATGAAGGCATCTGGGCCTGGACTTCTTTTGTTTGAGAGTTTTTTGATCACCCAATCAATTTCTTCTTCTGCTATGGGTCTATTCAGGTTTTCTACTTCACTGTGTGTAACT
>NW_006408717.1:1806976-1809326 GCF_000296735.1 Chrysochloris asiatica
TGTATCAAAATCACCCACTATTATTATAGTTTGTCTTATTATTTTTTTTTCTTCTTCAAATCTATTAGAGCTTGCATTATATATTTTGGAGCTCTTTCATTGGGACCATAGATATTTATTATGGTTATGTCATCTTATACAATTGTCCATTAATCATGAGATGATGTCCATCTTTTTCTATTATACTGGTTTTTGTTTGAAATTTTGTTTTATCAGAAATTAGTACTGCCACTTCTGTTTACTTATGATTGAATTAGCTTGGTATATATTTGTTTCCATCCTTAGACTTTTATTCTGTTTTTGTCTTTCTGTGTGAGATGTGTCTCCTGCAGACAGCATATTGAAGGATTGTGTTTTCTTATCCATTCTGCCACCCTCTGTCTCTTAACTGGTTCATTTAATCCATTTATATTCAATGTAATTATCAATGTTGTTGTTGTTGCTAAATGTCAAATCAATTCCACCCATAGCAGTCCTGTATAGGGTTTCTGAGGCTGTAAATCTCTACGGGAGCAGAAAACCTCATCTTTCTCCCACGAAACAGCTGGTATTTTTGAACTCGTAATCTTAAGGTTTTCAGCCCGATTTGTAACCACTACACTACTAGAGCTCCAATAGGTATAGATTAATTGCTGCCATTATGGTTTTTTGTTGTTGTTGTTGTTTTTATTTTTTTGGTGTTGCGGCTTTCTTTGTTCTGTGTATCTTCCTTTGCTCAGTTCATGATTTTGTGTTCTTTCTTTTAAGTTTCCTTATAGTATTAATGTTCTTCTTGGATTTTCATTATCTTGGTATGTTGTGAAGTGTTAACTTTCTTTGAGGTTACCTTATAGTCCATTAACTTTTCCCTCCATTTAGTGTAGTCAATTTTATCCTGTAATCTACCTGAACTTCTCAACATCTGGATCTCTGTTCCTACGTGTTTAATTTCTTTTACATTGTAATTGTTTTTATCATAGCCTGATCTTCCAGATTCTCTGAGTTTGTTCTTATAGTTTTGTTCTGTTCTTGACTCTTCCTTCTGTCGATTTAATTTTGGGAGGTGCTGACACATATGTCAATCCCTGATTGTTGTCTATTCTTGTTGGTTCTCAGTCCACAGAACTCCCTTTAGGATGCTTTGTAGCACAGGGTTGGCTTTGGCAAAATATTTAGCTTCTGTTTATCCTAGAATGTTTTGATTATCTGTCATATTTGATTGATAGTTTTTCCAGATAAAGGATTCTTGGTTGACAGTTTTTTTTTTTTTTTTCATTCAGGGTTTTATATATGTCTCCACATTGCATTCTTGTATTGTTTCTGTTGAGAGTCGAGCTTAATCTGACTTACTTGCCTTTGTATGTAACACTTCGATTTTCTCTAGCAGCTTTCAGGAGTGTCTCCTTATCTTTGATTTTGGAGAACTTGATTATGATTTTCATTTGGGGTCTATCCTTCTTGTGGTTCATTGAGCTTCTTCAATGTTTATCTTATCACTTTTCAGGGTGTTAGAGAAATTTTCTTCCAGCAGTTCTTCAACTATTTCTTCTGTGGAACTGTGTGATTTTTATTGTTCTGGAATGCTGATAATTCTCAAGTTATTCCTCTTCATATTGTCCAACATGAATCTTAGTCCTTTTCAGATTTTTTTATACTTTTTCTGTTTGCTCTTCTATCTTACTGGTATTGTGTGATTTGTCTTCCAGCTCACTGGTTCTACCTTCCATCTCTTCTATTAAACTCCTTTGTCCTTTCAGTGTATTGTCTGTTTCTGATATTCTATTATTGATCATTTGGACATAATTATTTCCAATGCTGTATCCATCTTATTTGATTGTTCCTGTAGCATTTTCCTGACTTCTTCCTTATTTTTCTCAGCGCCATTGTAAAGTGTTTTGAAACATTTTATAATCATTTTTTTCTGAATTCCTTCTCAGGCGTTTCCAAGGCCTGCCCTCTTTTCAGAATGTAATCCAGGTCTACCTCTAGGTCATTTGTCTCAGACATTTTATCTTGTTTCAGGACATGTACTGATATAGTCATCTGCTTTTGCTTCTTGCACATGTTTAGTGTTTATCTGTGGCCTTAATACTTAATTGAGTATGTGTTTTGGCATTTTTTTTTATGCTTTCTGATTGCTTCCAGGTAGATGTGAACAGGATGTGGGCTTCCCTTTTAACTCTTATTGCTTAACTCAGAGTAACTTTCACAGGTGTTATCTGCCTCCCTAGTATATTGCAGTTAGTATAGGTTCTTGCCTGGATTTCAGTGTTTTATACAGTGTGATTGTAGCTTGACTATAAGGAAGCAGTTGCTGACTCTTCTTGGGTAATATAGGAAGAGAAATAGTCCCCCAAAGGTAGAAGGGGGA
>NW_006408717.1:1810713-1814134 GCF_000296735.1 Chrysochloris asiatica
ACAGAAACATCAGAACATCCCTTTGATTCTTATCTATCCTGTTCCTTTGCATCCCCTAATTATCTTGATAACATCCGGTTTATTTCCGTAACACTTTTTGTTTTTCTTTAATCCTCCTAAGAATGTCAAATTAACTTTTAAGCAAAGGTCTATAACTTGACTTACATTTTTACTCTCTGGTAGCGTAGTGGTTACGAATCGGGCTGCGAACCTTAAGGTCAGCGGTTCGAAACTACCAGCCACTCTATGGGAGAAAGATGAGTCTTTCTTCTCCTGTAAAGATTTACACCCTCGGAAACCCTGTACAGGGTCGCTATGGGTCGGAACCGACTCGACGGCACTTAACAACAACAACAACATACTTATCATGGATTTAAGAATAAGAATATAAAAGTATCTAAACTTTCAGAGTCAAAAACAAAGCAGCAATTACCCTATACTAACAATTTCACAAAACCTCTTAGTTAAATTTCTACCCACATTTCTACGTGTTCCCCCAGCTCTTAATTGCCTCTTTGCTATCTTCCGACTGCCGCAGTGTCTCTTGGTAAAACTAAGCAGGATGTTGATTGTAAGATTGTTTTTTAGCTATCTTTCAGTTGCCTCAGTGTCTACTAAGCAGGATGTAATCTTTAGCTTGAAAAGCTTTTAGCTGATGTGGCTTTTCCTAATGCTGAGACTTATTGTTGATATAAAAGCAACTATTATAACTGTACATGATTAAATTTATAGTGAGAGAGTGTCTAAATGTAATTTTAATTTTTACTATGATTATTATTAAAGAACTTCTTATAATAAGATAAAAATTGAGCCATGCACAAAAGGAAAAAGCGAGAACTACAAGGCCTAGAGCATGAGGTTCCCCTCAGGGCTTTGCCATCCAAGGAGACACTCACTGTCGCTTTGCTAAACAATTAGTTTTTCATGCTTAGGATCTCTCACAGTTCCATTCCTTGATAACATTGGCTTGATGGCATGGTTTCCACCAACTCACTAGTCACCGCAGTATGACAAACTGACAGATGAGTGGAATTCTAAGGAATTCGTTCTTTAGAAACCCTATATAGGGTCACTGTGAAATGGAACTGACTGAATGGCACTTAACATCAACACATCAAAATCAAAGTGCAACAAAGATCAGTGGAATCCTTCTTATTATTATGCCATAAGATTTTTACATGACAAGTAATAATGTGTAAAAACCCAACTTGCCAGCTATTAACAAACAAAAATTATTTATTGACTCAAAGTAAGAGAAACTAGGACAGCTGTTTCTCAAGATGGAGAAAGGAAGCATCTATTATAAAGTCTAGATTCCCTCTATGATATTTGTAAGCAGCTCTAAGACAATGAAAGTGACTTTGTGATTGGCTGTTGTTTTTCAGTTAAAATTTGGAAGAATAAAAGTTTAATGGGGATGAATGCTGCTATGTGGTCTTCCCATCAATTGTCTATCAGTTTAACAAAAGGTTAAGATATAAGTGAATTAAGAAGAAATGAGGAAATTATGAAAAATGGAGGGACTGTGAAAAGCTGACCATTTAATTATATGTCTTTGTGAATGTAGTGAAAGGAATTTTGAAATTCCAATAACAGAGGGAGTATGATGACTAATATGAAGTCATGGTGAGAGAAAAGAAGCATTAAAATCCATTTAAAGGACTTTGATAGTGTAGTGGCTACCAGTCAGGCTGCTAACCTCAAGGTCAGCAGTTCAAAATTGCCAGCTATTCTGAGGAAGAAAAATGAGGCTTTCTGCTCCATAAAGATTACAGTCTTGAAAACCCCATGCTGTGTTGCTATGAATTGGAACTGACTCCTGGGCACATAACCACCAATGGATGTTGTACTTTTATTGGCATTCATGTGGCCAAGAGTTTGTTTGTTAAGTGTTGTTGAGTCAGTTTCACCTCATAGAAACCCTGTATAGGGTTTCCAAGGAGCAGCTGGTGGATTTGAACAACCTACCTTGCATGCAGTTCAAAGTAATCTTGAGGTTGAGTGCTTATCCAATGGCACCACACCAGGACTCCTAGACCATGGCTAGGGAAATTTTTTACTGCCAAAAGTTATAACATGATTCATGGGTCATAAAAAATTATCAACTTATAAATTAGCCTGCTATATTTGGTCAAACATTAATGCACTGACTGTCACAAGATCAGTTTGAACTGTTCAAGTTCACCAGCCCTTCCTGAAAAATGTTATACAGGGTCACTATAACTCAGAATTCACAGCACTTAACAACAACAACAATGTGTTTGCTGGAACTGTGGTTGTCTTGGCAATACCAGACTAAATTATTTCACTGGCCTTATATGGCCAGAGAGATGGATGTTCCCCAAATCTGACCTAGATAAAAGTAAACTAGGAGTACCTGGGTGGCATAAACTGTTAGTGGTCAACTACTAGCCCACAAGTTTGGTGTTTTAAATTTACCAGGAGTTGCCTAGAAGACAGGCCTGAAGATATATTTGGAAAGATTTCATTCTTGAAAGCCCTATATCAGTTCTACTCTGCATACATCAGGTTGTACTTACTATATACCAAACATTGTTTAAAGCATTTTACATAAATCAACTAGTCTATCAAACTAGTGTTAGAATACTGGTGTCTAAGAGTCCATATCAACTCATATGGAACCCATAAAGGGTTTCTAAGGAATGGCTGGTGAGTTTGAATTGCAGACCTTGTAGTTCAAATTGACCTCATGGTCCAGCACATTATCCTACAGAGCCAAAGGGGTGTGGGTAAAAATTTTGGTGTAGAAGACAGGCCTGATGATCTACCTCTAAAAAGTTACATTCCTGAAAACTCTGAATCAGTTCTACTCTACACACATTGAGTCACTATGAGTGAGAGTTGACCTGACATCAGGTAACAAAAACAACAAATAAGCTAACAGAGACCCTTACATTTGGAAGGAAGCATTAGGTGCCAAAAATATGTAACTACATCTATTTTTTTTACACCCACCTCTAACGCAATAACCCTTATGAGAGGCTCACTTGGACACCAATATTCTAAGACTAATTTGATAGATTTCACTAGTATATGCAAAAAGGTTTTCTAACAATGCCTAGCAAATAGTAAGTACTCAGTAAATATTAGTAACCAAGTTTAGAAATAAATCTAATACTATATTTAGAGTATAGAAAAAAATGAGCTAATTTATGTACTCTGATAATGTCTTAAAATCATCCATGTAGCCACTACTATAATCAGATATAAATTTGAAACTTTGAAACAATAGTAGCCTCTAGTAGCTTACATAGTAATCTCAAAGTAGTTTAAAAAGAGTCCTGATATAGTTCTGTATGATAATCATTGGACAGCTAACTACAAGGTTGTCAGTTCAAACCCACCAGCAGCTCCTTGGAAACCCTATTATTGTTGTTGTCAAGTCGGTTCCAACCCATAG
>NW_006408717.1:1815399-1816346 GCF_000296735.1 Chrysochloris asiatica
TTTGTTTGTTTACTCCTATCAACGGTTTAGCAAATTGTCATATTCCCTCTGAAACACATAGAGTGAATTCTTTTATTTACTTTCTCCAGCATCAAGAGCTGCATTCTCTTATTTCTGGCCACACCATCCATCCTCAAAATTAGCAGTATAGCTTCTTCTTTCTCTGTCTCTGCTTATTTCTACTTTGTCACTTGGTCTTCTTTTCTATCTGTAGTAAAATCTTCCTTTATTAAGATAATCTGGAGGATCCAGGATAATCCTCTCATCTGAAAATTCTTCACTTAACCATAATGGCTAAAACCCATTTTATATATAAAATTAATAGGTTTGGAGGTGGGGCTTGATGGCAGATAGGGTAGAGGTGCAGTGAATACCACAGAATTACCAGACGAAGTGGGTCCAGGGGAGAACTCCAAAACTCTGAACCACAAATGTAGTAATATTAAAATATTTGAAGGCTTATAGCCACTGGATCTTGTAGCAAAAGTAAGAAATCTCATACTTTAGAATCTGCCAGGCTCAGCGGCTCAGCCAACAACTTGGGCAAGACCAAAGGGCAAGACCAAAAGGGGGAGAAAGCAGACCTGTCAGGAACTAATGACTGCAGGAATCTTGGAGCAAAAGTGACAATAGTTTTTGTTTGTTTTGCTTTGTTCTGATATATTTTTTTGGTATCTATTCATTGGCCTCTAGCTGTTTGGTACTTACATTCTGGTGACTGCAGGGGGTGCCTGAGTAAGTGGACACCCCCCCCCCTCCCGACCCTACTGCTGGAGGATTCTTCTACCACACATGAACACAGATCCTCTCAACATTTAGAGGGACTTGTCTATTTGCTTTTTGAGTACCTTGGTGCCAGCTCCAACTCCTAGTGACCCTGCACCTGGTTTCTGAGGTTGTGAATCTTTGCAGGAGTAGAGTGCCTCATCTTTCTCGTGAGGAACAAC
>NW_006408717.1:1821095-1823193 GCF_000296735.1 Chrysochloris asiatica
CTGGGAATAAATGTAACCAGAGAAACAAAGGACTTATACAAAGAAAACTACAAAGCACTACTACAAGAAACCAAAAGAGACCTAAAAAATGGAAGAATGTACCGTGCTCCTGGATAGGAAGAGTTAGCATTGTGAAAATGTCAATACTGTCCAAAGCAATTCACACATATAATGCAATCCTAATCTAGATTCCAATGACATTCTTCCAAGAGATGGAAAAAACAATTATATATGGAAATGAAAGAGACCCAGGATAAGGAAAGCACTGCTTAAGAAGAACAATAAGGTCAGAAACCTCTCACTTCTGGATTTCAAAATTTATTACATGGCTACAGTGGTCAAAACAGCTTGGTACTGGTACAATGAAAGATACATTGATCAATGGAACAGAATTGAGAATCCAGAAATGAACCCATCCACATACAGCCAACTGATTTTCAACAAAGTTCCTAAAAATACTGCATGGAGAAGTGATAGTCTCTTCACCGGGTGGTACTGGCAGAAGACTTCAAGGCAAGTGATTGGGTCCCCTCAGGGCAAACCCCCTTCCAAGACTAAGACTCAATGGGAATACATGAGCAGACATTCACTCTGACTGGTGACCACATTGGTAACCGATAAGAGGAAGTGAGGAAAAACCAGCAATGAACCTGCATGCCAAGCCCTACCACCTTCAATAGACTCCTGTGAACCCAGGTGGAGACCTGTTTGGACAGCAGTATGGCAAGACCTGGGGACTCCTGGACCCAGAGTCAGTGACATAGCTACAGAGGACTAGAGTAGAGAGTGAAGTGTCCAGCTGACAAGAAGAGAAGACATATGCACAAGAACACCCATACTTGCAGATAGTACCCACTTGACCTGGTTTCAATGCCTGGATGATCAGAACTCAGTTTGAAGAAGAAAGAAGGAAAAAAGAGTACTCTGATACAATTCAATGAACTTGACCTACACCTATGGATGCAGTAGCTCAAAAAAAAGGGAACAAATCTTTACAGTGAGGATCATTCTCACCCCCTTGATACACAAGAGTAGACAGGAATGGGCAACTTGAACATTGGCTGCCCAAAATGGGGGGCTACAAAGGCAAGAAGTGACTGACTTACAAACTTTCAAGAGGGAGTCTAGATCCAGAGGGATAGGAGGAAGGTAGAATCTCCACGGAGTAGTATCCAATCTGTCTGGGTGGGGCTGATAAAAGGAGATGGGAATAGCACTCATGTGGCACAATGGTGAATAATCGCTATCAGAACTGACTGTGAGGGTTGCAAATGTAAAGGTAGACATTTTGTAGCAAGAGAAGGGGAGTGGATGACTTTGCAATCCAGGAGTGGAGGACCCTGGGAAAAGAGCAGAGTGTGAGACCCTACCCAGAGAAACAGTGATGCCAGAGATGGAGGCAGAGACGATGATTTGGAGAGATGGAGTGGCTAGGGACTTTAGACCCAGAGAGGGAGAGGGGCTGTGTGCTGATGCAGGGTATACCCTTTGGTTGGTTGCTGATTCATGGAGGAGATTGAAAGCATGGCAATGAAATGATATACCATAGGATGAATGTAAAGTTAATGTTCTTCCATGTAAACTATCACATAATTCACAATAAAACATTTTTTAAAAAATTAATATGTTCTCCATATTAGAAGGTGCCTTTTTTTTTTATTAAAGGTGGTGCATTAATTACCACAAATATGAGTAATGCTGCGAAAAAGTTAATTTTTATGTATCAAATAATTGTTCATATTCAACAAATTCATGTTGTTGTTTTTAGTACTATTGAGTAGGTTCCTAAGAATAGAAGACCCTGAATAGAGTTTCTGAAAAGCAGCTGGTGTGTTTGAATTGACGAGTTTGTGGTTAGCCTTCCAGTGCATTTCCTGAAGCAGCTGTTGTTAACTGCCATCAAATCAGTTCTAACTCATAGTGACCCTGTATGAAATTTCTGAGGGGTGGCTTGTGGGTTTAAACCACTAACCTTGAGTTAAACAATTCAATGATTTTCTTTTAGATCCATACTAGAACTCTGATGCCATACCACTATTCTAAAAGAAAGTCAAGATGTTTGATGGAATTCCCACATAATTATAATTTTTGCTATATA
>NW_006408717.1:1823498-1835131 GCF_000296735.1 Chrysochloris asiatica
ATGGAATCAGCAGTTAAGAAATCAAGGGATGCCTTGCATTCAGCAAATCTGCCACAAAAAAACTTCTTGAAAGTGTTCAAGAACAAATTTTGAGGCTAATGTATTTTCAACTGCCTCATATGCAAGTGAAAGCTGGACAATGAATAAGGAAAATTGCAAAACATGTAATGCATTGCATTATGGTGTTGTAGAAAAATGTTGAAAGTACCATGGGCTGCCAGAAGAATAAAGAATTATATTTTGAAAGAATTACAGCCAGTATGCTCCTTAGAAGTAAGGATGGCATGACTCAGTCACTCCTACTTTGGACATGTTGTCAGGAAGAACCAATCCCTGAAAATGATATCATACTTACTTAAGTGGAGAGTCAGGGACAAAGAGCAAGGTCTTCAGTTGCACAACAATTAATTCAGTGGACTGACACAATGGCACCAAATATGGGCTCAAGCATGAAAATTGCAAGAATGGTAAAAGACCTTGTTGTGGTTTTTGTGTTGTACATAGGGTTGTTTTGAGTTGGAACCAACTTAACAACACCTAAGAACAATGACAACAACATTCTAAAAAAATGGAAATTTATACTTACAAATATTCTCTGTCTGACAATACTTTGGGGTGTGGTTCATAGTTCTAAAAATAACCTTAGCTTATCAAGTCTTAGAATTTTAAATAATCAGGAATAAACATGTACAAAGTGAATATGATTTCTATCAATATGATATTTAAGAATTAGTGTTTGGTTTCATAAAGTTATTTGTTGTTATGTACTGTCGAGTTGGTTCTGATTCACCATGACCCTGCATCAAAGAAGGGCTGGTGGATTTGAACTGCTGAATTTGCATTTACATCTAGTACTTATCCTACAGTGCCATGTATCTTTTTTTCATCAAAAGTATTTCAGATTCCATTAGCATACAATTTCTGTTTCTTTAGCAAAACAAGGGCAGTTAATTTTTCTCCCATTTCTTGAAAGACATTAACAACCCACACAGAATGGTTTGATCAATAACTGTTATTCAAGTTATGAAAATTAATATGTTCACAGTTTATTTCTCCTTCATATGGGATGGGATGGTTAATGTTAATTAAATTAGAAAATATATATCACAATAATATAAAAAGTCAATCTTTCATAAATGTCATCGAGTTTGCTAAAGTGGCAAAGTTTAATAAACAAAAAACTCTGTGTGTGCTAATTAGTTTTTTTTTTTTTTTTTTTCAAAGTCTTCTCTCCACAGCGAGGGAGATTTAATCAAGACGTTCTTTGGTTTTGGTCTTCTTGATGTTAACAACTCTGTCATAACCAGTAATTACAGGGCATATCTTGGTGAATAAATATTGAATGATTTTTCTTCAAATTGACTTGCTAAATTAATCAAGGATTATATTTTTGTTTTTAAATTTTATCTTAAAATAGGCAATGACAATTAAATTGTTCATGATACATCAGAAATATCCTCTCAACCTGTATCCATTAATTTGTTTAGTGGAATTTAAATGACATTCATAAAACAGCCTGCATTCTTATCTTGTCATTTTTAAACAAGAAGCTTAATATCTTTCTAAACAAAGAAAACATTACCATTTATGTAATTCAATTTGAATAAGCACAGCAAATTATTTTTGTTGTTATTAAGTGCCATCAAATTGGTTCTGAATCATAGCGACAGGGCATAGGGTTTCCGAGGAGCAGATGGTGAATTTGAACTACCAACTTTGTGGCTCAAAATCCAGTGTTGATCCTAAAGGCACCATACCACAAGTCCAAGCAAGTTAAATAGATCTGATAACAACATTCAGAGATCTATTAAAGTCCCTTGGTCACATTGTGTTTTAGAGTTGGGAAGGGAAGATAAGAACTGAACAAGTTAAATATCACAGACTTTGTTGTAACTGGGATTAAATGATTTTTCTTGAAGAAACACTCCTTATCATGCTTCAAGTATTTGTTTAATTTCTAGAGTCTTGGAAATGTTGACCTTGACAATTTTTCTCCTTATTCTCATTGCTTTTGTGAAATAGTGAATTTTTGAAAATTTTTATGTCATGTGCCTTCTTCTGAATCCTATCTTAAATAGATTTCACTCATTACCACCGAGTACAAACGGACTCATAATTGACCGTATAGGACAGAATTGACCTGCTCTATAGAGTTTTTGAGGCTGTAAACTTTTTGGAAACATACAGTCTCAACTTTCTCCCTTTGAGGGGTAGTGGGTTTGAACTTTCAACCTTGTGTGTAACAGCCCAACACTTAACCCACTAAACTACTTGTAAACATGTTGTTGTTATTAATTGCCATCCAGCCATTCTCAACTCATAGTGACCCTGTATAGGGTTTCTGAGGAGTGACTGGTGGGTTTTGAACCATTGATATTGTACTTAGCTGTCCAGTGCTTATCCTAAAGTGTCACACCAAGTGACATTGATGTTTTTGTTGGGTGCCATCGAGAAGGTACAGACTAATAGCAACCCTATGTACAACAGAATGAAACACTCCCTGGTCCTGGATCAACATCACAATTGTTGCCATTCTTGAGCCCATTGATGCTGCCATTTTGTCAGTTGATGGGGGTCTTCCTCTTTTTCTCTGACCCTCCACCTTACCAAACATGATATTTTTCTCCAGAGACTGGGGAAGTATGAGAGATGAAGTTGGCCATCCTGGCCTCCAAGGAGCCCTCTGGCTACACTTCTTCCAATACAGATCTGTTTGTTCCTTTGGCAGCCCATGGCACTTTCAATATTCTCCTCCAACACCATAACTGAAATGCATCAATTCTTCTACGTTCGTCTTATTCACTGTCCAGATTTTGCATAATATGAGGTTATTGAAAATATCATGGCTTGGGTCAGGCGCACCTTAGTTCTCAAGCTGACATGTTTATGTTTCAACACTTTAAAAAGGTCTTATGCAGTAGACTTGCCTAATGCAATACATCATTTGATTTCTTGACTGCTGCTTCCATGAGTGTTGATAGTTGATCCAAGAAGAACTGACAACTTCAATCTTTTCTCCATTGATAAGAATGTTGTTTATTGGCCCAGTGGTGAGGATTTTTGTTTTCTTTACATTGACATTCAATCCATACTGAAGGCTGTGGTCTTTGATCTTCATCAGTAAATATTTTAAGACCTCTTCACTTTCAGCAAGCAAGGTTGTATCATCTGCACATCACAGATACAATAGACCCTATATAGGGTTGCTATAAGTTTAGAACAATAATGAGTCTTCCTCCAATCCTCATGCCATGTTTTTCTTCATAGAACCCAGCTTCTCATATTATTTGCTCAGCATGCAGATTGAATAAGTATGGTGAAAGAATACAACTCTGTTGCACACCTTTCTTAATTTTAAGCCTTGTGTTCCCATGTTCTGTCTGAACAACTGTCTTTTGGTCTATGTACAGATTCCTCATGAGCACACGTAAGTGTTCAGGAATACTCATACTTTGCAATGTTGTCCATAGCTTGTCATGATTTCAACACAGTTGAAAGTCTTTCATAGTCAATAAAACACAGGTAAACATCTTTCTGGTATTTTCTGCTTTCAGCCAAGATCCATTGAACATCAGCAATGATAACCCTCATCCCATGGCCTCTTCTGAATCTAGCTTGAACCTCTGGAAGTTCTCTGTCAATGTAAGCTTGCAGCCGTTTCTGTATTACCTTTACATACAGAAGTATAATTTTTGGTTTCAGTATATAAATTTTGAGAACTTTATATGTCATGTTTGAAGTGAATTTCTGAATCTAAGCAGGTGAGAAATTTGTGTAGTTGCTGCTATTAAGTGCCATCTAGTCAGTTCTGACTCATAGCAACCCTGTATAGTGTTTCTGAGGAGTGACTGGTGGACTTGAGCTGCCGACTTTGTAGTTCAAACCAGCTATATGAGTCAAGTGCTTATCCTACACTAATATATGTCATCAAATCTTTTGTAAGATAGTCCTTTTTTTTTTTTTTCAATTTGCCATTACCCAATTTTTAGTAGTTTTTGGAAGTCTCTAGGTATGAAAATGTAATAAAAATACATAATAAACATTTAGAAACATAAATTAAAGAATGCCCAGAAATGTACAATCTAGTATACTATTTGACATTTTAAAACTTGCTAATAATTATTCTTGGAAATAAATAGAATATAACATAATCATCATTTTCAAAATTTTTGTATCTTTTGTTTTCAGCTTTCAGCTTTAATCCATAAACAAATAATTCTGGGGAATAATTTTCATAAAAATGTTTTATATATTTGTTAATGTCCTTTCAGTTTTGGAGGAAGCTGCACAATTTTGCAATCAGTAATTAGTTGCTTTAAATGTATCTTGAGACTGTGGTTGTATATAATTGTACAGTTGTATGTGCATGTTGATAGCTTTACTTATTAACGGTTATATGTATATATCATAGTCTCAATTTGCACAAATTCATTAACTTACTGACTCTTGATCCTTAATCTTTGTGGGTGTTTATGGTATAATTAACCCTTCTGTAAACCCTGACATCTTAATTTTTAGCTTCAAATTATGACTGAACTGGCATTTACTTAGAGTACCAAACAGATTATTCCTGGAATGAGGTAAACAAGGAATAATAATTGAAACAGTGCTTTTTAATCATAGATCTAAATCCATTTCTCTTCCATCTTCTTGTGTACAAAATGGAAATTCATGATATGGATATATGGACTTGTAAATAAAGTTTATTCTTAACTCTTGAAAAGGATGATAATAGTCTTTTTCACAGTTAATTTTGGCAATTTGATTAAGGAACATTACTTTAGGTATCTCTTTCTAAAGTATCAAATGGATTGCAAGTTAATTGCTATGTTGGTACATGATCAAGGACTCATGTAAAAGAAAATTAATTGTCAGAAGAGTAGTGTGAATAACAGCTTTAAGATAGTTGATCTTGTTGGGATTCATGCAGTGTTCATTTCGTGAAAATGCATTCTTACAGACAAAGCTACTGTTTTTTACTTTATAAAACACATTTTCAAAGGAATGGAAAGAAAATAGAGGTAATTAATTTTCTAAATTCTCAAAATTAATAATGTTATGCAATATTTATTTATGCAATAATTAGGTGCCTTTTTGAAAGGAAAAGTCTCAGCAGAGCATTTTATTTATTGAAATGATGTATGTAGTACATAATATAAGCTTTTATGTTTTATGTAATATAAGCTTTTATGTGTGTGTGTGTTTTTAAGTAGACTTGCTCTAAGTATACAGTACAACTCAGTTAATAGTTCTTATTTAGTGTTGGGATATTTGGGAAAGGTTAAACACTCCTAGCATTGCAGTAAATACTCTGTACTGATATGATGAAATTCATTAACAAAATTTTCTAATTATAAGATATTAAGATTGTCTTCATGATACAGAGATTTTCCAACCATTGCAATAAGAATCAGACTGGGATTAAAATTTTTGTCTAATAATTCTTACTATTGTTCTAAGCCTTCTTTATATCCAGGGTTATGTTATGTTGGTTTCATATTAGTAAATTAGTCACTTTAAATGTATTTTGGAAAACTGGTTTTACATAAATATACATTGTATGTATATGTTGGTAATTATTAATTTTTATAGATGTTTTTCCTTTTTACTTCTGTGTGTATAAGCCTTCACTGTTCTTGTTGTTGTTCTTAAGTGCCATCAAGTAAGTTCTGACCTACAGTATAAGGTTTCTGAGGAGCAGTTGGTGGATTTGAACTGCTGACTTTGAGGTTAGCAGTGAAGTATTCATCCTATAGCGCCACACCAGTCCATGTCCTTACTGCTTTTACAGAAAATATGTATATCTAGAAAATAATTTTGTTAATACAGTTCATGAGTTAAGTCATAGTTCAGAAAAATTACTTATAAAGTTTTAATACTAATATTTATAAATAATTAGTGTCCTCTCTAAGAATAAGGCATTGGTGGAAAAAAAAATCTCCAGGAATTGATGCAATGCAAATTGAAATCTGAAAACAACACAGCATTGGAAGCACTCACTCATCTATGCCAAGCAATTTAGAAGGCAGCTAACTACCTGGCCAACTGATTGGAAGAGATCCATATTTGTTCCCCTTCCTAAGAAAGGTGACCCAACGAAATGCAAAATTTATCTAACAATAAATATTAATATCAAATGCAATAAAATTTTTCTGAAGATAATTCAAAAATATTTGCAACTGTGCATTGACAAGGAACTACCAGAAATTCAAGTCATATATAGAAGAGGATGTGAAGCTAGATATATCATTGCTAACATCTGAACAAATGCATACTGAATGGTTTAAAAATCAGGAAAGGTGTGCATCAAGGTTGTATTATCTCACCACACTTATTCAATCTGTATGCTGACTAAACAGTCTGAGAAGATGGATTATATGAAGAAGAGCATGATATTGGGTTTGGAGGAAGACGCATTATCAATCAGTGATAAGCAAACAGTACAATCTTCCTTGCAGGAAATGAAGAGGACTTAAATTCTTACTGAAGATCAGTGACTACAGTTTCATTATGCATTGCACCTCAATGTAAACAAAGCAATGATCCTCACAACTGGACCAATAAATGACATTATGATAAATGGAGAATGATTGAAGTTGTCAAGACTTCATTTTGCTTGGATTCACAATCAACACTTATGGTAGCGTAAGTCAAAAAATTAAACAACATGGATTGGCACAGTGGCAGCAGCTACAGGTTCAAGTGTAGCAACAATTGTGAGGTTGGCCCAGGACCAGGTAGCATTTTGTTCTATTGTGCACAGGCCTGCTGTAAGTCAGTACTGACTTGATGGCACATAGCAACAACAACAACACTGCATTATGTAAATCTGCTGCAAAAGTCCTCTTCAAATTATCAATAACAAAAATATCAGTTTGAGAACTAAGGTGCGTCTGACCCAAACCATGGTATTTTCAGTTACCCCCATAAAGTCAGAAGTTCAAACACACCAGCAACTCCTTGGAAACACTATACAGGGTCACTGTGAGTCAAAACCAACTCGATGGCATATAGCAACAACAATACATGCATATGAAAGATGGACATTGGATAAGAAAGACTGAAGAAGAGTCAATGCATTTGATTCTTGCCAAAAGAAAAAACAAATCTGTTTTGGAAGAAGTACAGCCAGATTGCTCCATAAAACCAGGATGGCAAGACTTTGTTTCTCATACTTCAGACATGTTATTAGGAGTGACAGTTCCTGGAGAAGGATATTATTTTTGGTAAATTGTAGGGACAGTGAAAAAGTGGAAGACCCTCATAAACATAAAGATGGATTGACACAGTATTAGTAGCATGTGGGTTATTGTTGTTGTTGCTAGGTGCCATTGAGTCAATACCGACTCATATGCACAACAAAACAAAACACTCCCTGGTCCTGGGCCAACCTCACAATTATTGCCATGCTTGAGCCCACTGATGCTGCCACTTTGCCAATCCATCTCGCTGGGGGTCTTCCTCTTTTTGTCTGACCCTCTGCCTTACCAAACATGACATCCTTCACCAGCAACTGGTCTCTCCTGACAATATGTTCAAAGTATGAGAAACAAAGTTTGGCCATCCTAGCCTCCAAGAAGCACTCTGGCTGCAATTCTTCCAATACAGATCTGTTTGTTCTTTTGGCAGCCCATGGCACTTTCAATATTCTCCTCCAACACTACAATTCAAAGACATCAATATTTCTACAATCTTGCTTATTCTCTGTCCAGCTTTTGCATGCATATGAGGTTATTGAAAATATCATGGTTTGGGTCAGGCGCACCTTAGTCCTCAAGGTGACATCTTTGCTCTTCAACACTTTAAAAAGGTCTTATGCAGCAGTTGCAATACGTCGTTTGATTTCTTGACCACTGCTTCCATGAATGTTGATAGTTGATCCAAGAAGAAAGAAGTCCTTGACAACTTCAATCTTTTCTCCATTGATAAGAATGTTGTTGATTGGTCCAGTGGTGAGGATTTTTGTTTTCTTGACATTGAGATGCAATCCATACCGAAGGTTGTGGTCTTTGATATTTATCAGTTAATATTTTAAGTCCTCTTCACTTTCAGCAAGCAAGGTTGTATCATCTACATATCACAGGTTATTAATGAGACTTCCTCCAATCCTGATTCCATGTTTTTCTTCATATAACCCACCTTCTCATAGTGTTTGCTCAGCATACAGATTGAATAAGTATGGTGAAAGAATACAACCCTTTCACACACCTTTCTTAATTTTAAACCATTTATGCTCCCATATTCTGTTCGAAAAACTGCCTCTTGGTCTATGTACAGATTCTGCATGAGCACAATTAAGTGTTCAGGAATGTTGTCTATAGCTTGTAATCATCCACTCTATCAAAAGCCTTTGTATAGTCAATAAAGCACAGGTAAACATCGTTATGGTGTTGTGTGCTGTCAGCCAAGATCCATTGGACATCAGCAATGATATCCCTCATTCTATGGCCTCTTCTGAATCTGGTTTGAACCTCTGGAAATTCTCTGTCACTGTATGCTTTCAGCCATTTCTGTATTACCTTTAGTAAAACTTTACTCACATGGGCTATCAAAGAGATTGTCCAATGATTTCCACATTCAGTTTGGTCACCTCTCTTAGGAATGGGCACAAATAGTGATCTCTTCAAATCAGTTGGACAGATAGTTGTCTTCCAAATTTCTTGCCATAGATGAGTGAGTGTCTCCAGTGCTGCCTCACTTTCCTGAAAGATTTAAATTTGTATCCCATCATTTCCCTGTGCCTTGTTCTTTGCAAATTCCTCCAATGCACCTTGGACATCTTCCTTCAGTATCATTGGCTCTTGTTTATATGCTACTTCTTAATATGGTTGAGAATCCATCAATAACAAAAGTCGAGGCTTGAAGTTTTTCTCCCTTTCCCCCAGCTTGAGAAATGCTGAGCATGTTTTTCCCTTTTGGTTTTCTGACTCCAGATCATTGCATATTTCATTATAATATTTGGCGTTTGTCTTCTCGAGCTGATCTTTGACATTTTCTCTTTAGGTCTTGGACTTCCTCATTTCCTCCATTTGCTTTAGCATTTCTAGGCTGAATAGTAAGTTTCAGTGTCTCTTCTGACTTCCATTTTGATCTTTTCCTTCTTTCTTGCCTTCTTAATGACTTTTTGCTTTGTTCATGTATGATGTTCTTGATGTCATCCCACCACTCTTCTGGACTTCAGTCTTTAGTGTGGAAATAGATGATGGAAAAGCTCCATATCATCAGCATTGGATTAAAATGTAACAATTTTTTGGATACTTCAGGACCAGGTAATGTTTCATTTTTTTGTGTTTAGGGATGATACCTAATAACAACAACAAACATGAATAATATGTCTTTCTTGAACCATTTTAGTAATAAAACACTTTTGATAAAACCAAATGATCTTTCCCACTATTTCAAAAGATATAATCTCAGTTTGAAAAATTTTTATTGAGGAAGAACTTTAGTGGTGTGGAAATGAGAAAACTTTCTGCCCTGGATATGGTGTTCTGCTTGTGCCTTCTTGGGTCATCTTCTTTATGCACTCCAATGTATTCTGACTGAAAGAGAAGACTGTGGCTTAGCTGGCTACAAGAATAAGCTCGATCTGTAAAAGGACAGACTTTTGTATGGTCCATGAATAATGTTATGAATTTTAACAGAAAAAAATGTTACCCACCCCTGCTCTGGATGGTAAGAGCCATCTATCAATAAATCTATCAACCATCTATCTGTCATCATTAATCTATCTGCCTCAGTCTACTTATCTAATCTGGAATATGTAGAATTGGCATATGTAGTCCACTTCCTCTTCTTTCCCTTTCCTTTTATTTTTTATCTGATATGAACTCAAGGATTTTCAATAGAGTCTGGATATGTAACAAGCTTAAAAGTAAAAACCCTGTCTCTAGTGCATAAATCTATGATTTTCCAAGGCTCTAGTGCTTAGGACTCTTGGTGTGACACTGTAGGATCAGCAGTGGACTGCAAACCACAAGGCTGGCAGTTCAAATCCACAAGCTGCTCCTTGAAAACCAACTTGATGACACTTAACAACATCACATGTCAATTTATCATCTAATGTTATTGAAGTCAAATTGGTTTGGAAACCTTTCCACTTCACACTGAACTACAGTTGAAGAGTTGGACATTTTTGTTAAGTTTCTTCAGCCTGAGAGAACAAAAGGTAGGAGCTGATGAGAGAATGAATTCCCTGTGCTGAGTAGGAACTTTTATAGCAGAAAGGAGCTCAGATTCCTGCTATAAAATTTTATTACATGACCAATTTTGAGGCCCAAGCGTCTTCTGTTTCAGCAAGTGGAAAATGATATTAAATACACAGAGGCTTAAACTAGCATTAGGTTCTTCAACTGTACCACATGCCATCAATAATGTGTTTGTGGCTTTTACTTTTATAAACTGTAGGAATAGTTTGCTATAAGAGGGTAGAGATATTCTGTAATTCGTCTGTCGGCAGTGTAATCATCTGTTGAATGCTGATAATCTGCCAAGGTTATTGTTACAAAGCAAATAACACTTAGACATCTGCAGTAAAATGCTGATTTATGCAGATATATGCTGCATAAAGATACATGACTGTTAAAAGGAGACTCCAAAGTAGTACTGGAATAAATCATGGACTTCTTTTTGTGTTTAGTTAACTTTCTTTCTAACAATCCTCTGAATTTTCTGAAACAGAAACCCTAAAGAGTGAAGAGTAGACTGTCTTGTATACTCTGTCTAGTCAGGTAGACTCTAGAGTATGAACAGTTATGCTATCTTTGCCTGCTCCTATGACATAATGTAGACTCAGACAATAGATCTATTGTGAGTCTGAATCTCTGTGCAGGTCATTACATATACTTTAGAAAGACTGATGCCATTCTTTTGCTGCTTACACCTCTGGGTGCCATGATTTTGTTGTGTCCTGTGAGGTAATCTTTAAAGGTGTGAATTATTCCTAAAATCTCCTATACCAAACTTGGTTTTGACTACTTATTCCCAACTAGGGGTGACAGTGAACACAAAGAGTCATTTTATAATATCTGGAAACTTTTTGATTATCTCAACTGGTGCTTGTGGGTGGAGAGGATTGTTGTTACTAACATACCATGTCTAGAAACCACAGACAATGCTTTGTTGTTATTAGGTGTCTTGCAAATGGTTCCAACTCATATCATCCTTATGCACAATAGAAACGAAACTCTGCTAGATCCTATGCCATGCCATCCTCACAACCATTGTTAGGCTTGGCCCATTGCTACTGCCACTGTGACAATTCATCTCAGAGGGTGTCTTCTTTTTTGCTGACCCTCCACTTTACCCAGCATGATATTTTTCTCCAGGGAATTGTGCATTCTGATAGCATATCCAAAGTATGAGAGACAAAGTCTTGTCATCCTAAATTCTAAGGAACATTCTACCTATACTTCTTCTAACACAAATTTGTTTGTAATTCTGTCATTCCATGGTACACTTAATATTCTTTTCCAACACCATAACTGAAATGCATCATTTTTTCTACAGTCATCATTACTCATTTTCCAACTTTCACATGCATATGAGGCTTTTGAAAATACTATGACTTGGGTCAGGTGTGCCTTAGTCCTCAAACTGACATTTTTGCTCTTGAACATTATAAGGAGGTCTTG
>NW_006408717.1:1836061-1842409 GCF_000296735.1 Chrysochloris asiatica
CAGTAATTAGTGTCTAATACATCAGATCTGTTCTGCAGATGATCTCTAAATTCAGGAGGGATACATTCAGGTCATATTTTGGCTCTCATGTATCTGTTTTAATTTTCTTCAATTTCTGCCTGAACTTGCATATAAGCAATTGATTGTCTGTTCCACTGTCTGTCCTTGGCCTTGTTGAGGCTGATAACATGGAGCTTTTCCACCATCCCTTCTCACAGGTATTGTCCACTGGATTTCTGTGTATTCAATATAATGAAGTCATGCGTATAGTCATCTTTTATTTTGTTTTAAAAAGGTATTTATAATTAAGATGTCATTTGCCTTGAAAAATTCTATCATGGGAGCTCCAGCATTGTTTCAATCACCAAGGCTATATTTTTCAACTACTGATCCTTCCTTTTTGTTTCCACTGTTTGCATTAGAATCACCAGTATTTACCAATACAACTTGATTGCATGTTTAATCAATTATAGATGGAACATGTTAGTAAAATTCTTCAATTTGCTCATCACTGGATATAGAGGTTGGTATGTAAATTTGAATAATAATTGTATTAACTGGTCTTCCTGGAACGAATATGGGTACTATCTTATCACAGACAGCATTATACTTCAAGATAAATATTTAATGTTCTTTTTTGATAATGAATATGATGCTATTCTTCTTCAATTTGCCAGTCCTGGCATAGTCATCTATATGATTGTTAGAAAAAACTGACCAATACCAGTCCATTTCAATCTTTATGAGTACCATTTAGTTTTTGGCAGCTTTCAATTTTCCTAGATTCCATGTTCTGACAATGAATGGATGTTTACAACTGTTTCTCTTCATTTTGAGTTGTGCCCATTAACAAATGAAGGTCCCAAAAGCTGTACTCCACTAGTGTCATCACAGTCAGCTCTAATTTGAAGAGGCAATGCTTCCCAATCCTATTTTAAGTGTTTTCCAACCTGAGGGGCTCATCTTACAATATGACTTTGCTATCTATTGCGCTTCAATATTCAGGTGGGTTAATGCGCCAGACTGCAAAGCCGTTTGAACTGCAAGGTCACCAGCTTCTCCTCGGAAATCCTGTACAGGATCGCTATGGGTCGGGATCGACTTGACAACACTTAACAACAACAACAACAACTGACAGTGTTCTACTGCTATTCAAAAGTAATCTTACTCTCCTTCTTCCTAGTCTGTTTTAGTTTGGAACCTCACGTCAAACCTATGTTGTTGTTGTTGTTAAGTGACGTCGAGTCGGTTCCGACCCATAGTGACCCTGTACATGGTTTCCGAGGCTGTAAATCTTTACGGGAGCAGAAAGCCTCATCTTTCTCCCGCGGAGCAGCTGATAGTTTCTAACTGCTTACTTTGCGGTTTGCAGCCCTATTTGTAACCACTATGCTACGAGAGCTCCTTATACTATGGGTTTATTCTGTTGTTGTTGTTCCAATTCATTTGTTGTTAGGCACCATCGACTCTGTATGGATTCATAGTGGCCCTATTTACAACAGAATGAAACACTGATTCTGGGCCAACCTTACAATCATTGCTACAATTGAGCCCATAATGCTGCCACTGTTCCAGTCCATCTCACTGGGGATCTTTCTCTTTTTTTCCAACCCTCCACTTTACCAAACATGATATCCTTCTCTAGTGATTGTTCCATCCTGACAATATGTCTGAAGTATGAGAAAGGAACTCTGACCATCCTGGCTTCCAAGGAGCACTCTGACTGTACTCATTCCAACACAGATCTATTTGTTCCTTTAGCAGTCCATGGTACTTTTAATATTCTCCTCCAACACTATAACTCAAATGCATCAATTCTTTGACGGTCTTCCTTATTCACTACCCAACTTTCTCATGCATATGAGGTTATTGAAAGTCATGTATGTATTGGGTCAGGCACACCTGAGTCCTCAAACTGACATCTTTGCTCTAAAGAGATCTTGTGCAGCTTATTTGACCAATGAAATATGTCATTTGATTTCTTGGCTGTTGTTTCCATGAGTGTTGATAGTTGATGCAAGCAAAATGAAGTCATCGACAACTTCAATCTTTTCTCCATTTATATGGATGTTGTTTATTGGTCCAGTGGTGAGGATATTTGTTTTCTTTATATTGATATGCAACCCATAACGAAGGCTATTATATTTCTTCATATAATCCAAATACTCGGATTATTTGTTCAGCATACAGGTTGAATTAAGTATGGTGAAAGAATACAACCCTGGTGTACATCTTTTCTAATTTTAAACCATTCATTGTTCCTTAATTCTGTTCAAACAACTGCCTCTTGGTCTATGTACATGTTCCGCATAGGCAAGATGAAATGTTCCAGAGTACTTATACTTTGCAGTGTTGTCCATAATTTATCATTATCCACACAATCAAAAGACTTTGCATAGTGAATAAAGCATAAGTGAACATCTTTCTGGTATTCTCTACTTTCAGCCCTGACTCATCTGATGTCAGCAATGTTATCCTTCTTTCCACATCCTCTTCTTAAACTGGCTTGAACCTCTGTAAGTTCTCTGTCAATGTATGGTTGCAGCTATTTCTGTATTACATTTAGTAAAACTTTACTCTCATGGGATAGAAATGATATTTTCCCATGATTTCTACATTCTGTTGGGTCACCTCTGTTTGGAAAGGGCACAAATACAGATTTCTTTCAGTCAGTTGGCCAGGTAGTTGTCTTCTAAATTTCTTGGTGTAGATAAATGAATGCCTCAAGTGCCAGATCATTTTGTTGAAAGATTTCAATTTGTATTCCATCAATTACCAGTACCTTGTTCTTGCCAATGACTTCAATGCACCTTGGATGTCTTCCTTCAGGATCATTGGCCCTGATGATATGCTATCACTTGAAATGTGTGAACGGTGATCTTTTTTATTTTTGATACAGTGACTCTGTGTATTCCTTCCATCTTGTTTTGATGCTATCTTCATCATTCAGTATTTTGCCCATAGAATCCTTCAATATCAAGAGTCAAATTTTGATTTTTTTTAAGTTCCCTCAGCCTGCAAAATGCTAAGTATGTGCTTCACTTTTGGTTTTCTAAATCCAGGTCTTTGCAAATTTTTTTGTAATATTTGACTTTGTCTTCTCGAGCTGACCTTTGAAAGTTTTTGTACAGCTCTAGTACCTCCTTACTTCTTCTGTTTACTTTAGCATCTCTATGCTGTAGAGCAAGTTTCAGAGTCTCTTGTGACGTTCATTTTGGTCTTTTCCTTTTCTCTTGTCTTCTCAATGACCTTCCTGTATTATGTTTTTGATATCATCCCACAACTCTTCTAGTCTTCGATCTTTGGTTTCTAATGCTTCAAATCTGTTCTTCAGATGATCTCTGAATTCAGGTGGGATATTTTGGTTCTCATGAACTTGTTTTCATTTTATTCAGCTTCAGCCTGCCTGAATTTGCATATGAGCAATTGACGGTCTGCTCCACAGTTTTCCTCAGCCCTGCTTTAGCTGATGATATTGAGCTTTTCCACCATATCCTTCCACAGATGTAGTCAGTTTGATTTATGTGTATTCCATCTGGTGTGGTACATGTGTATCTTTTATGCTGTCGAAGAAAGGCATTTACAATGAAGACTTCATTGGTCTTGAAAAATTCTATCATGTGATCACTAATATAATTTCTATGATCAAGACCAGGTTTTCCAACTACTGATCCTTCCTCTTTGTTTCCAATCTTTGCATTCCAATCGCCAAAATGTTCAATACGTCTTCATTGCTTTTTTGATCGATTTCTATTTGAAGATGTTGGTGTAATTCTTCAATTTGATCATCCCCTTTTTTCGTGGTTGGTGCACCCATTTGGATAATAGTGGTATTAACTGGTCTCCTTTGTAAGCATATGCATATTATCCTATCACTGATGGCGCTGTACCTCATGACTCTTCTTGGTATGTTCTTTTTGATGATGAATGTGATGCCATTCCTCTTCAATTTGTCATTCCCACCATAGTAAACCATGTGATCTTCAGATTCAAAATTGGCCAATACCAGTCCATTTCAGGTCACTAATGCCTAGGATAATGTTTATATGTTCCATTTCATTTTTGACAATTTCCAATTTTATAAGATTCATACTTCATACATTCCATATTCTGATTATTAATGGCTTTTTAAAGCAGTTCCTCTTCATTTTGAGTTGTGTAAAACCATCAGCAAATGAAAGTTGCGAGGGCTTTACTCTATTGGTGTCATCACAGGCATCTCTACTTTGTGGAGGCAGTTCTCCCCCAGTCACATTTTGAGTGCCTTCCATACTGAGGGGCTCATAGTCTGGTATTATAGCTAACAATATTCTTCTGTACTTCATCGTATTTCAACATTCAATAATCTGGCAATGACAGTGTTCCACTGTTATTCATAATATTTTCAGTGACTACATATTTGGAAATAGTTCATCTCTCCTTGTTCCTAGTCTGTATTCATCTGTAATCTCATCTAAGACCAGTCTACCATGGTTAACCCAGCTGGTATTTAAAACATCAGTGGAATAGCTTCCAGAATCACAGCAACAAACAAGCCACCAAAGTATGACAAACTGACAGACAAGTGGTGGCATGGAGACTAGGAATTTCAAAGTAGTGTGCTATAGCTAGAAAGGAGTCCTGTGTGTTGATGACTCCTTCAGTTATCATCTTAATGACATGACAGCAGTGAACAGATAAAAGTGAAGCCTCAACATCAGCAGCATGGTAAACTTTTTAGAGATCATTGCAGCCATCTCTGAGGATTCAGAGGTTCTCACAAAGCAACACTTTCAAGAAAATTGTCCTAATATTTGTCAAAGGTATAAAGGTAAAGCTAAGTCACATAACTATAATTTTTGTAGGAATATAGACCTGCATAGCAAAGCAAATCCCCATAATGACCTCCAGCTATGACCTATGACTATTGCAGGATCAGAATTGGACTGTGAATGACAAGATCAGCAGTTCAAACCCACCAATTGTTCCTTGGAAACCCTCTACCATCATAAACAACTCAAGAGCACCTAACAACAACAGCGATAGATAATTAGTTATGGTAACCTAGGTGGCACAAAGAATTAAGCCCTTGACTGCTAACTGAAAAGTTGACATTTAGAAAGCACTCTGAGGCACCTCAGAAGAATGGTCTAGCAATTTGTTTCTGATAGGTTATAACTATAAAACCCAGTGGATTGAAGTTGTACTCTGCACAAGTGATTCACCATTAGTTGGAATTGACTTCATGACATCTGATTTGCTTTGATTTTGTTTTTAGCCAAAAAACTGTCTGACCAAATGGAAGACACAACCCACTTCCCAATTTCCACTTCAAAGAACAAAACTAAAAGCTGGCATGCCTAGCTTCTGACCCAAATGTAATAAATTCTTCCTTTATGTACTTATATTTACTGCATAATCAAAGCAAGATCTTGGTGTTGCATATTAATTTAACTATGAGCAGTACTAGTGAAAATGAAGGTCAGTTTCAGAAACTATTGTGTATTGGTTCCAGAAGTTGGGAGGTTAGATTGTAGTGGAGTCATGGGCACAGGAGTTTTTACTAATTAGTAGAGTCAGTCTTAACCAACCCTGAAAATAATAACAATGTAGATTTTCATCCTATACCCCACATCAAAATTAAACAAAATTTAATATAGAATTAAAAAGTTAAGGTTAAAAGAAAAAAAAATCATGATGTTATAAGAAAATACAAATGAATATTTTTTCTTATTTTGAAATATCAAAAATTGTTTTACATTTGAAAACACTAAAATTTTTTCAAAGGGAAGACTGGTAGAGTGGATAGTAAAATTCTCGCTTTTCAATACTCTCATTTTAGCCAGGGAGAAATTGTGAATCAATGGCATGGACATGATTGTAAGTTTATCATGTATGTCTATCATCAGGCAACACTGGTAACTAAGTTTATTATTATGATCAAATTAATTTTAATCTTTGTAAATAGAACAACAAAATTTCAAGTCTAGTAAAATATAAGGGAAGAAAGTGCAAGTTGACAGGAAGAGCAAACGTAACTGTCCATTATGTCATTTTCTTGGGATTCAGATAAATGGATAGCTCATCTTGATGTTCTCCTAAATCTGGAGGTCTCAAAACCAAATGCTCTGTTAAGCTCCAGTTTCCTTGTCTCACTTCTAATGCTGTATTTGTTTGGTAGTAAACTGTGTTGTTAATGTTATACTGAAATAACATCACTCATTTGTCAGTTTGCTGTATTTTAGTAGTTAGCTTGTTGCTGTGATTCTGGAAGCTTTGAATAACTGTACTTTGAATACCGCCAGAGTCACCCAAGATGGACAGGTTTAAACTGAGATATCAGACTAAGACAGACTAAGAAGTAAGATA
>NW_006408717.1:1843642-1845302 GCF_000296735.1 Chrysochloris asiatica
GAATAGATCATTTCAAAGCACAGCTCAAGAAGACAAAGTTAAATAGTATAAGGCAATGTGCAAATACCTGGTGTTAAAAACCAAAAGAGAAGAACATGTTCAGCATTTCTCAAAGTTATGGAATTGAATAAAAAATGTAAGTCTTGAGTTGCAATAAGGAATGCACAAAACATTGAATGATGCAGAAAGCATCAAAGGAAAATGGAAGAATTGCAGAAACACTGTACTAAAAATACATGGTTGCTGTTTAACCACTCAAGAGGTAACATATGATCAAAAGCTAATGATACTGAAGGAAAAAGTCTAAGGTACACTGAGGGTTTAGCAAAAAACAAGGTTCCAGGAATTGATGGAATGCAAATTGAAATATTTCAACAAAGCGATGCAACACTGGACGCACTAGATTGCTATTGTTAGGTGTCATCAATTCTGTACTGACTCATAAAGACCCTATGCACAACAGAATAAAATACTGCCCGGTTCTGGGCCAATCTAACAATTGTTAACTGATTGCTGTTGTTCTTAAGTTCCATTGAGTCGATTCTAACCCATAGCAACACTGTATAGGGTTTTTGAGGAGCAACTGATGAGCTTGAATCACCAACCTAGCAGTTCAGATGGCTTTGCAGTTTGGTGCATTAACTCACAGCACCAAACCAAGACTCCTACTGATTGGTAGAGTTGCATATTTATGCCTATTCCAAAGAGAGGTGACCCAATCGAATGTGGAAACCATCAAACAATATCATTCATATTGCATGCAAGTTAAATTTTGCTAAAGATTATTCAAAAACAGCTGCAACAGTACATTGACATGGAATTGCCAAGTCTGAAGCCAGATTCAGGTTAGGGCATGGAATAATGTATATAGTAGCTGATATCAGATGTTTCTTGGCTGATAGCAGAGGATACTAGAAAGATGGTTACTTTTTTTTTTCTTCTTACTATGGAAAGGCTCTCCATTGTATTGATCTTGACAAGCGATGGACAACATTGTGGAGAATAAGTATTCCTTAACACTTAATTGTACTCATGGAGAACCTGCACATAAACGAAGAGACAATTGTTCCAATAGAACAAGAGACTACTGAATGGTTTAAAATCAGGAAAGGTGTATACCACAATTGTATTCGTTTACCATGTTATCTATGCTGTATGCTGAACAAATAATATGAGATGATGAATTATATGAAGAACATGACATCAGAATTAGAGAAATACCCAATAATAACTGTGATATGCACACGATACAATCTTGTTTACTAAATGGGTTGTTGTTGTTGCTAGATGCCATCAAGTCAGTATCAACTCATAGCGACCTTATGTACAGCAGAATGAAACACTGCCCAATGCTGGGCCAATCTCACTATTGTTGCCACGCTCGAGTCCATTGATGCTGCCACTTGGCCAGTCCATCTCGTTGGAGGTCTTCCTATTTTTCTCTGACCCTCCACCTTACCAAACATGATATCCTTCTCCAGCGACTGGTCCCTCCTGACAGTATGTCCGAAGTACGAGAGATGAACTTTGGCAATGTTGGGCCTCCAAGGAGCACTCTGGCTGTACTTCTTCCAAAACAGATCTATTGGTTCTTTTGGCAGCCCATAGCACTTTCAATATTCTCCTCCAACACCATAACTCAAAAGCATCAATTCTTCTA
>NW_006408717.1:1845617-1850510 GCF_000296735.1 Chrysochloris asiatica
CATTTGGAAAATCTGAGGCACAAGACCTCTTTAAATTGTTTCAGAGCAAAGATACAATGAAAGACTAAAGTGGACTTGACCCAAACCATGGTATTTTCAGTAGCCCTATATTCATGTCACTGTTGGACAATGAACAAGGAAAATCATGAGATAATTGAAGCATTTTAGTTATGGTGTTGAAGGAGAATATTAAAAGTACAATGGACTGTCAGAGGTACAAACAAACCTGTGTTGGAAGAAGTATAATCAGAATGCTCCTTAGAAGCCAAGATGGCGAGACTTCATCTCTTATACTTTGGACATATTCTCACGAGGGACCAGTCATTGGAGAAGGAAATCATCCTTGATAAAGAGTAGGGTCAGAAAAAAAGAGGAAGACTCAAATGAGATGGATTGGTGCAGTGGCAGCAGCAATGGACACATGTGTAACAATTCGGTATACTGTGCGTAGTGTTGCTATGAGTTGGTACAGCCTTAATGGCATTTAATAACATATTGAAACATAAAAATGTTCTATTAAGACTATCTGAACAAAGCCTTATATCCTTTATGTGCGTGCATTTATACATGAGTGTGTGCATGTATAAATGATTATTTGCCCTGTAATTCATTTCTACATATATTTTTAATCTAATATTGACACACTCTGTGTAACTTTAACATATTAATATTTGTCTAATTATATCAAATATTTCTTATCAGTTAGTGTTTTTCAGAGAAACAGAATCTATAGAGTTCATATCTTATCTATCTATCTATCTATCTATCTATCATCTATCTATCCATCCATCTATCTATCTATCTATCTATCTATCTATCTATCTATCTATCTATCTCTATCATCCATGATTGATGGATTTGAGTTGTGTTGAATGTTTGTCTTTTTAGTTAATTATATTGAATATACCATGGACTGCCATATTAATGAACTAATTAATCTCAGGAGAAATACAACTAGAATGCTCCTTAGAAGCAAGAATTGTGAGACTTTGATTCATTTATATTGGATATGTTAGCTCTGGTAGCGTAGTGGTTACGAATCGGGCTATGAACTGCAAGGTCAGCAGTTCGAAACTACCAGCTGCTCCGTGGGAGAAAGATAAGGCTTTCTGCTCCCGTAAAGATTTACAGCCTTGGAAACCCTGTATAGGGTCACTATGGGTCGGAACCGACTCGACGGCACTTAACAGCAACAACAACAACAACAATGTTGTCAGAAAAGACCTATCTCTGAAAAAGATATCATGTTTGGTAAAGTAAAAGGTCACTAAAGGTGAGAGAAGGCCCAGGTAAGATGGACTGACACAGAGATTGGGACAAAGCATTCAAACATACAAATGGTAAGGAAGATAGGATAGGATGGATAACAGCTTTTTAAGGTCACAGTGAGTTGAAGACAACTATAAGGAAAGTAATAAAAACAGCAACAACATCTACCTGTCAAGCTTTGTCTTTATCTGTCTTTCAAGAGATTTCTTTTGACTCATGCAATTGTAGGTACTGGAAAGCCTGAAATCTCTAAGGCAAGCCAGGAGAATAGAAACTGAGGCAGGATTTGATGTGGCAACCTTAAGACATAATTTATTTTTGAGAAATCCTCAGTTTTGCTATTAAAGCTTACAACTTACAACATAAGTCTCACCCACTTTATTAAGGCAATTTATTTAAAATCAACTGATTGTGGAGTTTAACCACATTTTAAAAATATCATTATATTAAATAACTAGATACTATATCTTTGCTTGGAGTCCTGGTGTGGCACTGTGGGTTAATGTGCCAGACTGCAAAGCTGTTTGAACTGCAAGGTCGGCGGTTCAAGCTCACCAGCTGCTCCTCAGAAACCCTATACAGGGTCGCCATGGGTCGCAATCAACTCGATGGCACTCAACAACAACAACATATCCTTGCTTTCCGAAACCAACCGTAAAGGATATAGTTGAAATGCCCCATAGAATTTCCAAGATTGATATTTCTACGGAAGAAGAATGATACATTCTTCTCATGTGAAGCAGCTTATCGGTTTGAACTGGTGCCATGAAAGCAGTTGGTTGCCTACCCAAGATGCTACAAGTCAGAATTGACTTGATGTCAATGCTGTTTTTATTTGGTGCCGTTGAGTCGGTTCCAACTCACAGCAACCTTAAGCACAATAGACTGAAACACTGCCCAGACCTGTTCCATGCTCAGAATTGTTATTCTGAGTACATTGTTGCTATATAGTGTCCATTCATGTTCTTGGATATCTTTCTCTTTTTAGCCAATCCTTCACTATTTGAAGCATGATGACATTATCCAAGGATAGGTCCTTCTGGATAATATGTCCAAAGTATCAAACACAAAGTCTCCCAATCTTCACTTCTAAGGAACTGTCTATATTTTCTCCAATACAGATTTGTTTATTGTTCTGGTAGTCCATGGTACTTTCAATATTCTCCTACAGCTTCCTTATTCTTCTGCTATCTCCCGTATTCATTGTCCAACTTTCACACACATAATGAAACAATTAAAATACCATGACTTGGGTCTTTGAACACTTTAGAGGTTATTTACAACAGATTTCCCTAATGCAATACATTCAAAATACATTTTGATTTCTTGACTGCTACTTCCATAAGCATTTATTGTGGATCCAAATAAATTAGAATCTTTGATAACTTCAGTCGTTTCTTTCCATTTATCATGAAGTTGCTCATTGATCCAGTGGTGTGGATTTTTTTTTTCTTTACTTTGAGGTGCTGCCCATATATGAAGTCTTGGATCTTCATCAATAAGTGTTTCAAGTTCTTTTCACTTTCAGCAGCTAAAGCTGTGTCATCTGCATTTTGAAAGCTGTTAATGAGTCTTCCTCCAATCCTGACCAGGTTTTTCTTCATACAATCCAGGTTATTAGATTATTTGCTCAGCATACAGATTGAACAAGTATGGTGAAAGGATGCAAAATGGAGGCATGACTTTTGTGATTTTTACACTGTTCAATAGCCCCTTGTTCCACAAGAATTTATTAAGTATTGAGAAAGGATACAAAATTGATGCACACCTTTCCTGATTTAAAATTGTTCAGTATCCCCTTGTTCTGTATGAATAACTGTCTCTTGGTCTATGTACAGGTTCCTCATGAGTACATTTAAGTGTTCTGGAAAACCCATTATTCACAATGCTATAAATTGTATATTATGATCCACATAGTGGAATACCTTTACTTAGTCAATAAAACACAAGTGAGCCATCTCCATGGTATTTTCTATTTCTGTAAGATCCATCTGATGTAAGTAAAGATATGTCTCATTCCACATTCTCTCCTGAATCCTGTTGAAATTTCTGTAAGCTCCCTGTCAATGTACTGCTCCAATTGTTTTTAAATTATTTTCAGCCAACTTTTACTTTACTGTGGTGTTAATGATAATACTCAATGATTTTCACCTACTGCTTCTTCACCTTTTGGGCAGTGGGCACAAATAGAGATATTTTTCCATTGGTTGGCCAAGTAACTATTTTCCAAATTTCTTGACATAGATGAGTGAGTGCTGCATTAGTTTCTTGTTTTTTCTTCCTGCTGGTCTTTCTTTTAAGAAAAATCTTCTGTTCCTCTAGCAGCTCTGAGCTGATTTGCATGTCCTTTAAAGTGGGAATGTCCCACCTCAGAAGGTTCTGGATGGTGATCAGGATTCCACATAAGGTCCTATACACTACAAACTCTCCTCAAAAAGCCTATTACACTGGGAACATTCTAGAGCCCCTTTTAAGTATTCCAATCAGTTATAGGCTGAAGACTGGCTTACAAACTTTCTATAATCATGTTTCCTGATATTCCTTTCAATCTCACTCATGTCTATTTTACAATAGTAGGCAATAAAAAACCAATATACATAAGACAGTCAAGCATCTAACATGATTTCCCCTCTTTTACCCATTCAAAGTATGCCTCCATCCCTATATTACAGAGCCCAATTTTCCTACGGTTGAGCATATATCGCCACTTACCTCTGTCCCATTTAGCCCATGCAAACCTACCTAAATATTCCCCTATCTACTTTGTTCTTTGATCCCCCTTCTTATATATTACATTCCCCTTCCATGTATATTTCCCTCACTAATACACAAACTATGATGTGTCTATCCCCTAATCTGTGCTCTATCGTATCCTCACTCCTACCCCTTGAAACCAATAAAGAATTTTTTTTCTTTCTTTCTTTCTGTTAGTATGGATATCTTTTTTTACACTTTTCAGCAATGGTCTTATGCAATATTTGTCTTTTTGTGACTAACTAATTTCATTCAGCATAATGTTCTCAAGTTTAATCTGTGTTATGAAGTGGTTTGCAGACTCATTATTATTCTTCAAGGTAGCATTATGTTCCATTGTGTATATGTACCAAAGTTTGCTTATCCATCCTTCCATTCATGGGCACTTAGACTGTCTCCATCTTTTTGCTATTGTGAATAGTGCTGCAATAAACATTGGTGTGCATATATCTACTCATGTTCTGGCTCATATATCTTGTGGATATATACCATGTAGAGGAATTGCTGGTTCACAAGGTATTTCTATTTCCAACTTTCTATGGAAGCACCATACCATTTCCCAGAGTGATTAAACCATTTTGCATTCCCACCAGAAATGTAGGAGGGTCCCAGTCACTTCACATCCTCGACAGCATTTATTGTCTTCTGCTTTTTTGAACTTTGGTGCTATTGCTGATATGAGATGATATCTCATTGTTGTTTTGATATGCATGTCTCTAATAGCTAATGATCGTGAACATTTCTTCATGTGTTTGTTGGCTGCCCAAATCTCTTCTTTGGTGAAGTGTCTGTTCATGTCCTGTGCCAATTTTTTAATTGGGTTATTTGTCTTTTTATTGTAGAGGTGTTGTAATTTCCTACAGATTATAG
>NW_006408717.1:1865335-1866334 GCF_000296735.1 Chrysochloris asiatica
TCATCACTTGGATCTCTGTTCTTGTATTTTTCCTTCTTTCACATTGCAATGATTTTGACCATAGACTTACCTACTTAATTTTCTGAATTCATTCTTGTATTTTTGTTCTGTTCTGGACTTTTCCATTTGTCAATTGAGTTCTGTGTGGTGCTGCCACATATATCAATCTTTGGTTGTTTTCTGCTGTTGTTGGTTTTTAGTCTAAGAATTCCCTTGTCTTGAAGTGCTCTGTTGGCTTTGACAAAGTCCCTAACCTTCTGTTTATCCTGGGATGTTTTTATTACACTGTTATATTTGATTGACAGCTTTGCTGGGTAGATGATTTTTGGTTGACAGTTGTTTTATTTTTGTTTTGTTTTTTATTTCTTTTTCAAGGCTTTATATATGTCTCTCCATTGCCTTTTTGCCTGTATGGTGTCTGCTGAGAGATCAGAGCTTAATCTTATTTGCTTGCCTTGCAAGTTACACTTTTCTTTTTCCTGGCTTCTTTTAGTAATGTCTTGTCTTTGATTTTAGACAGCTTGATTATGATATGTCTTGGTGATATTCTTTTGTGTTCTATCCTGCTTGGGTTCATTCAGCTTCTGGAATGCTTACCTTATCATATTTCAGGAAGTTTATGAAATTTTCTTCCAGAATTCCTTCAACTATCTCCTCTGGGGTATTTCCTGTTCTGGAACTCAAATAATCCTCAGGATATTCCTCTTCCTGTTTTGCCATGTAAATCTTAGACTTCAGATTTTTTAATTATTTTATATAATTTGCTCTTCTATTTTAGAAGTATTGAGAGATTTGTCTTCAAGCTTTATGGTTCTGTCTTCCATCACTTTCATTCTACTCCTTTTCGTTTTCAGTGTATTGTATATTTCTGATATTTTATTATTGATCATTTGGACCTCTTTTTGTAGATTTTGAAATGTTTCTAATGATTTTTCTATCTTATTTGATAGTTCCTGTAACACTTTCCTGACTTTTTTCTTTTTTTTTCTCTCAACCATT
>NW_006408717.1:1866784-1869961 GCF_000296735.1 Chrysochloris asiatica
AGGAGTCCTGGTGTGGTGCTGTGGATTAATGTGCCAGACTTCAAAGCCATTTGAACTGCAAGGTCAGCAGTTCAAGCTCACCACCTGCTCGTTAGAAACCCTATACAGGATCACTATGGCTCGGAATCAACTCAACAGCACTTAACAACAACAACAACAATGGTAGCTTAGGTGTGGCACTGTGGACTAATGCATCAGACTGAAAAATCATTTGAACTGCAAGGTCGGTGGTTCAAGCTCACCAACTGCACCTTGGAAACCCTATACAGCACTGCTATGGGTCGGAACCCACTGAATGGCACTTAACAACAACAACAAATTGTAGCTTGGCTACATGATCACAATTGCTGTCTTTTCTTGGGTAACAGAGATAAAGAATGAGCCCTGACAAGGTAAAAAAGGAGACCACAAAAACAAACAAAGAACAAACCCAAAAACTGATTAGACACTAAAGTCCATAATCACCATACATACACACACAAAGAAACCCATAGCAAAATATGAATTCTTACTTTAACGCCCATTTTTTAGTTTCTTGCCGTCAAAGTCACCTGATAAATTTCAGGATGTTTGGCTTCTTTCCTTTTTTGCCTCTTTCCCTCTCCTCGAGCCTGTTCAGGTGTTTCTCGTAGTGAGAAACAGCCCAGAACCTGCCAGAGCTGTTTTGGAAGACCCTCCAATTTTAAGCAGCTCCTCTTGACTCCTCCCCTTTGTTCTATTCTGGACCCAGTGGTCTTTGATGAACAAATCAATGCCTGTGTAGTAGAACATTTTGGGGGTTGGTGGTGTCCATTCACTTTGACACCCCTTCTAGTTACCAGAGTGGAGATGCACAGACATTGAGAGACAAATGAACAGAAAAATAATAGTAATAATAATCACACCCTTATCTCTGATGATCAGTCAGACCCCTGTGATTGGGGCATTCCCTTAATTCTGCACCCACTTCATCCCTCTGAAGATGACTGCTCCAGGACCGGCCTGTAGCCAGAGATCAGAAAGTACCATCTTTCTTGCTTCTGCTACAAATCCCACTAGCAATAAGCCTTCGACCCGTCTACATATCCCTTTTTATGTAGTTCAGTGTTGTGTAATCATTCTCTGGACCTTCTTTGTCTGATACTCTGTATTATTACTGGTGGAGGTCTGCACAGCACCTCTCGCTAATCTGTCATCTACTCCTTGTCTCTTCAGTTTCTGTATATAGTTGACTTTTGTGTGTTTTAATAAAGGTGTTTATAATGAATAAGTCACTGATCTCACAAAATTCTATCATGGGAACAACATCGTTTTTACTATCAACAAAGACATTTTTTCCAACTAGGGAGCCTTCCTCTTCATTTCCATCTTTTACATTCCAATCATCAGTAATGACTTTATTTCATGATTGATCAATTTCAACTGAAGAAGTTGGTAAAATTATTCAATTTCATCATCATTGACTTTAGTGTTTAGAGAGTAAATGTGTACAATAGTGGTATTAACTGGTCTTCCTTGTAGGCATATCAATATTCTATCACAGAAAGAATTATACTTCAATATAGGTTTTCAAATATTCTTTTGACTGTGAATGTCCTCATTCCTTTTCCATTTGTTATCCCTGGCATAATAATCCATATGACTAATTCTAAATTGGCAATATCTGTCCATTTCAGCTTAGTCCTGCTAGGATATTGATATTTATGTGTTCCATTATGCAAAATTCTACTCTAGCACCCACAAATTCACCATAAGTCAGAATCGTCTCCATTGCAAGTGATATATCTTTGCCAAATCAAAAAAGAAGGCCAAACAATAAAGCTATTTTCAGATGTATTTAAGGAATCCTATGCAACATAAGCAGTTCGAATCTACCAGCTGCTCCGCGGGAGAAAGATGAGGCTCTCTGCTCCCGTAAAGATTTACAGCCTCAGAAACCCTGTTCAGGGTCGCAATAGGTCGGAACTGACTCGACGGCACTTAACAACAACAACAACAACTAGCATAGTGGTTACAAATTGGGCTGTGAACCGCAAGGTCAGCAGTTTGAAACTACCAGCTGCTCCATGGGAGAAAGATGAGGCTCTCTGCTCCCGTAAAGATTTACAACCTCAGAAACCCTGTTTAGGGTCGCTATGGGTTGGAACCGACTCTATGGCACTTAACAACAACAACAACCTACCCTCTGGAGTTCTGTTGTGACACTGTGGGCTATTGCGACAGACTGTAAAGTCGTATGAACTGCAACTTTAGTCCACTGAATGGCACTTAACAACAACAACAACAACTAGCATAGTGGTTACAAATTGGGCTGTGAACCGCAAGGTCAGCAGTTTGAAACTACCAGCTGCTCCATGGGAGAAAGATGAGGCGCTCTGCTCCCGTAAAGATTTACAACCTCAGAAACCCTGTTTAGGGTCGCTATGGGTTGGAACCGACTCTATGGCACTTAACAACAACAACAACCTACCCTCTGGAGTCCTGTTGTGACACTGTGGGCTATTGCGACAGACTGTAAAGTCATATGAACTGCAACTTTAGTGGTTCAAGCTCACCAGCTGCTCCTTGGAAACCCTACAGAGGGTCGCTATGGGTCATAAACGACTCGATGGCACTTAAAAACAACAACCTACCCTCTAACATATTTATGGACTTGGATAATGTATAGTCATGCTATTCTGAGTGACAGTGTGACACTGGCTTTAATAGTTGCTCGTTAAATGCCATTAAAATGTTATAATCTCTTTTTGAATGGAAACATTCACAATATGTCGTTATAAGGCTAAAAGATCTCTATTATTTCCTTTAAAAGCTGATCATTTTAGACTTTCTAATTTCTAACAAGACACTTTAAATTATTGCTAGCAATACTTTTCTTCTTTATTACTGCAAACCCGACTTATACAGGTGTTTTGGTGATCTGTGGTTTTACACTTTTCCCTTACTAAATATTTCACTAATGATATTCATGACAGAGGCTTCAAAATATGAGACTACCTAAAATGAATCTGGGAAAATTGCAAGTTGTCAAAAATGAAATGAAATCCATAAACATTGATATCTTAGGCATTAGTGAGCTGAAATGGACTGGTATTGGCCATTTTGAATCTGACACCCACATGGTTCACTATGCCGGAAATGACAAATTGAAGAGGAATGGTATTGCCTTAATTGTCAAAAAAGAACATATCCAGATCA
>NW_006408717.1:1873639-1878265 GCF_000296735.1 Chrysochloris asiatica
AATAGTAAGGTTGGCCCAGGATCGGGCAGTGTTTCATTCTGCTGTGCATAGGGTCACTATGGGTCGGTACCGACTTGATGGCACCTAACAACAACAACAAAAAATTCAAGTCATGAAGATCCCATGTAGCATTTCCAAAGCTGTAATGGAATCTGGTGTAGCAGTATAGTATAAGCACGGAACTGCTAACCACAAGGTTGGCTGTTCAAAACCACCTACCAGTCCTTAGAAATACTGTATAGTGTCTCTATGAGTCAGAAATAACTCAACAGCACTTAAGAACAACAACAATAAATCTTTATAAGAACAGAAATCATCATTTTCCCATGCAGTGTCTTGTGTGCTTGAACTGCCAGTCTTTCTGTTAAAAGACCAGTTCTTGGTATCAATTAATGAACCAAGGCAGAATCCTTCTCTATGCAGGTCTTAATATTTACAGACTATTAAGAAGTAAACATAATATTCTTATAAGTAATATTTGATAGGTGTGTAAGTTTGAGATAAGTTTACTTTGAGACATAGGTACAATATGTAGTTATTTTGCATGAGTTCTGAAGGGTTGTATTCATAAAAAGAGGGATGGATCATTTCAGGCAACAATTCTTCTCAAAGGAAAAGTGATTGTGTAGTTCAAAAGTAATAAAAAAGTTTTAGGGGCAACACTAGGTACTGTGATTTTTGTTATGCTAGCTCCTATTGAATTGTTCTGACTCATTGTGATACTGGTCTTATGCATGGTCCTATGCTATCCTCACGATTGCCCATAGGTTTCTATTGGCTTATTTTGGAAAGTAGTTTGCCATGCTTTTCTACCTAGTTCATTTGAAGCCCTTCTAAAATCTGTTAATAGCATCAACCATGCCTCCACCTACAGACTTGAAATTAAAATCAGGTCTCCTGGATAAAGGTGAGTATTCAATCTTTGACCTAACACAATGTTCTTTGTTGTTGTTGTTAAGCATTGTTAAGTTGGTTCTGACCAATAGCAACCCTGTACAGTGTTTCTGAAGAGAGGATGGTGAACTTGAACGTCTGACCTTGCAATTCAAATGACTTTGCAGTCCAGTGCATTAACCTGCAGCACCACCACACTACCAAGCATGTTCGTGCCTCAGCCTTGGAGTACTCATGCATGAACCCCATAAAGAGAAAACTTTAATGATATTTTATTTAAATTATCACGGAAATTTGTGTGAACAAGGTATAATTCACCTCTATGTCATTGACTTGGGTGGAATTAGAAGGCCTTCGTAGCGTTTTTAGGGTTCCAAAGAAAGCATCCTTAGTGAAGTCATCATTGTACCAGTTTGTAACATTAATAACATTCACAAATGCAAAAGCTTGGGCACCATCGCAACAGAGCCAATGCAGCTATTATCAGTAGCTTGGAAGTTACTCTGGGTATAGAAAATCACACTAGTGGGATGTACAAGGAAATTGAGAGTGGTCATACAGATCCCAAGAGTCTGATTAGTAAAAAAGACTTAAAGCTATTCCTGATTTTTTCTATGTTTATTGGTGATGTCTTCAGTAGAGACTACAAGCCTCATAAAGTAGAACACGGATGTGTACTGTTTACCTATAATTATCTACATAGTTTTATTTACAATCTTATGCTTTCCTGATTATACCTTATGATTCATTCCATAGTCCTAGAACCTATGAGGTCACAACAATTAGTTTCAGGATCAATTTAAATATCTTAAGTTTCATTTATAAGTAGATAGATATAAATGTATTTATTTCTTAATGTATTAATGCATATTGGCACTGAACAACTTCTCAATTTTTCAAATCAAATTGAATCCCACCTCTTTCATTTTCTCTTCTATATCTTTTGTTTTTGTTTTTGTTTTTTATCACAGCACTTGCATTTCATTTTAGCAATATCTAAAAACACATCTTTACAAAGACAAACATCGTTGAAAGCATGCTCTTATAAATCAGGGTGGCAAAACTTCATCTCTCATATTTCAAACATATTATTAGGATAGACCATCTCTGGAGAAGAACATCATGCTTGATAAAGTGAAAGGTCAGTGAACAAGAGGAAGACATGTCTCCTCAAACCCACACACCCCGTGAGATGAATTGGCACAGTGGTAGCAGCAATGGGCTCAACATAAGAACAATGGTGAAGATGGCGGATGGCGTACTACTGGACAGCATTTCATTCTGTTGTGAGTAGGGTCACTGAGTCAGAACCAACTCAATGGCAGCTAGCAGCACAATAACAACGTTCAAACTATAAACTATACCAAACTAATAGTTTTTTAATATCAAATAGCTGTTGATTGTTTCCCTAAAACATTTTACCCTGTCTTATAATTTTTCAGCGACCATCAATGCGTAGTTTGAAAAAAGCATATGTATTTGAAAGTCAATATTAAATATTGTTTTAAGACCTATGGTAGCTATAGAAATTTGCTGAAAAGTTTACAAATAATGGAATACAATGATGTTCATTGTTGTAGACAAGTACAATGAATAATAACCTTAGATTCATATGTGTGTTTCTAGACAAACATTGTATCATATAATTCTAAATTTTAAATATTTTCAATGTTGAAAAAGATATTCACATAAAGTCTTCTATTCTATGCAGTAAAACTTAATATAAACCAAATAGAGAAAAAACATTTACTTTATTATATAAAAGAAAAGGCTTACCTAAAAAATGCTTCTCTACAAATTTGTATGCTATCAGCCTAAAACTAAGCAAAATTAATGATTTCCTGTATATACTTAGCAGTAGCTAGAAATTAATTGAAAACCCTAGCATATAACATTTCAGTACAATCAAAACCAATCATCTAAAAATTTATTTTGTTCACTATTAAACACAGGATATATAAAAACATAAACTAAGGATATTTAAATATATCCTAAAAATATTTTTTTATGTAAAAGAATTATTATTTTTAATACTGTGGTTCATGTTTCTAAGATAGGTCCAAATACTAGTAGAACATTTTAGTGTTTTATTATAAAACTTCCATTATGTAAGTTTTTTAAAAAAATTAAAACTGTAATAACATCTTAAATAGAATGTATTACGATTGGGCTGCAAACCGTAAGGCCAGCAGTTCAAAATTACCAGCTGCTCCATGGGAGAAAGATGAGACTTTCTGCTCCCGTAAAGATTTATAGCCTCGGAAATCCTGTTCAGGGTCGCTATGGGTCAGAACCGACTCGACGGCACTAAACAACAACAATTGTAACCCTAAAAATGAACAGTGTGTTTGTATGTGTAGGTATATATGTGTTCATTAATAAAATCATCCAACTTTGCTTACTTTATCTGAACATGCAAGCTTCCATTGTAGAACTAGATTGGAATCTGATTTCTTAAATCTTTTATCACTGTGAATTTTGCAGATCTAATTTCCACACAGGGAACCTTGGTGGTGTAATGCTTAAGCACTGGACAAGTAACTGAAATGTCAGCCAGTTTAACTCATCAGCCACATCACTAGAGAAAATATCTAGTTTCTGCTACAATTGAGTTGTTGGTAGTTATTATGGACAGTCAAATGGGTTCTGACTCATAGCAACCCTGTATACCATTTCTAAGGCTGTAGATCTTTATGGGAACAGAAAGCCTCATATTTCTCTTGTGGGATTGCTGGTAGTTTTTAATTGCTGAATATGGGATTAGCAGCCCAATATGTAATCCACTACATAACAGGGCTCCTTGCCTATATAGATTACAGTCTAGGTAACCCTAATGGGGCACATTATGTTCTCTTCTATAAAGTCTCTTATGATTTGAATTGACTTCAAGGCACAAAACAATGAGTTCCTAGATTGGCAAGTGACCTAGCCAATGGTTTGCTGCTCCAGGTCCTTGCTCACGCCAACATTCTCAGAAGCAGCTCAGTGGATGCATCAATCTATTCTTGATCACTATATTTTTGCTTAACTTTTTCAAACACAGGCTTCACACTCTACTTTAGGTCAGCCGGTAGAGTTTCAGGAAGTTTTCCAACCAAGACATAGTTGTGTCTCTTCATTTCTACCCTGGATCTCAGCAGTCCTTCTGCTCCAGGTCCAAACACAACTATGAATGTCTTTTCTGATTTATATCAATTGTGATTCATATCTTGTTTCTGAATATCATTGATTCCTTTTTCCTATACTTTTTTGTATATTTTTTAAATTTGCCATTATTTGGGAATTGAAAGATGGTAGTCTAAGACATGAAATGACAGCACTGACTTGATCAAATGCTTGCAGCTAAAACTAAAAAGATAGTCTGGATTTAGAGGAATAAAGATAATGAAACATTTACTATTCAAAGGTAATAAGCTTGATTATTTTCTTAGAGGTTTTGAAACAGGATAAGAGCAAAATATTATCTAGAGCTCAAATGTAAAGAGAAAATGGATTAATGTAGCATAAATGCTAAGGTATAAGGGAAAAAATGGACTGATTTTAGAATGTGGCACGGTGAGTTAATGCACCGGACTGCAAGGTTAAATTGAATTGCAAGGTTGGCAGTTCAAGCTCACCAGTGGCTCCTCAGAAACCCTATACAAGGTTGCTATTAATCAAAACTGACTCAAAGGCACTTAACAACAAGAACAATCCCTTTGGCAATGGATTTCAACAAAAAGCAAATGCATG
>NW_006408717.1:1878606-1880990 GCF_000296735.1 Chrysochloris asiatica
TTTTGGCAGTCCACGGCACTTTCAATTAGAAAGCTATTTTTGTCATTGCAGAGTCTTTTTGTAGCATTGCAGGATAAGCATTGGAATTAAAACTGCAAGGTTTTCAAACCCACCAGCTACTCCTTGAAAATCCTCTATAAGAGTCACTATGAGAGGGAGGAGATTTGATGATGCTTAACCACACAACAAGAAGAACACTGTTGTTAGGTATCTTGGAGTCAGTTCAAATTCATAGTGACTGGATGTACAATGAAATGAAACACTGCACAGCCTTATGCCATCCTTACAATCAATTCCAGCTGTGCATTGTAGCAGCCACTGTGTCAACCTATGTCATTTAGGGTCTTTCTTTTTTCAGTGACCTCTACTTTACCTTCTCTGCATTGGCATCTCTTGTTAACATGTCCAAAGTACATGAGCTGAAATCAAGTCATTCTGATTCTATAGATTATTCTGGCTGCATTTCTTCTAAGATAGATTTTCTGATTCTTTTGGCAATCCCTGGTATATTTAATATCAAAAATACCATAATTCAAAGGCATCAATTATTCTGTAATCCTTATTCATTAGGATATGCCTGTCGTTCAAGTTTTATGTCAGTCCTGGACAGAGATACATAGGCACCTGCACAAGGTAATAATTTTCTTCTCATTTAAATTCATGATTAAAAATAGATATTTGGTAGAAGGGAAAATACTTTTCTATAATTGTTCATACAACATTAAATTTGAGATTATGTTGAATAAAAGATTAATAGCTTTTACAGAATTTAATATTACACCTTACTTTAAGAGATAATATCTTGCTACAGAGATTTTTGAAACCTCATAATTAAGTTGAAAGCATATAAAATTTAAGATAAAAAAATAAATAACTCTTTTCTTGTTAGATACTATTGGTTCTTTTCTTACTAACTCAGTATCCTTGGGCAGTTTGTTCCAGTTGCATAATCTATAAAATAGGAATGATTATAATAGTCTTCTCATACATTTTAGTAGGGATTAAGATAATTAATATGTGTAGCTATCATACATCTGTAACTTTGTCATGCTGAAGTGATTTGTGTTTTGGTATGATTCTGACCCCAGCACTTCAAATACCAGTAGGATCAACGATAGTAGGCAGGTTACTGCAGAGCTTCCAGACTAGGAAGGCCTGACAATCTACTTTAGAAAATTAGCCAATAAAAATCCATAGAAAACATTGTCCAAATGGAGTCCTGATGTGACTCTGTAGGATAAGCATGCTGGGCCACAAGGTTTATTTGAACCACAAGTTGATGGTTCAAACCCACCAGCCACTCCACAGAAATCCTATACAAGATTAAATTGCGATGCTGTGTTTTAGACAAAAATATCAGAGAGATTAAGCTATGTTATTCTCAGTTCATCATATCAGGGAGTGCCTGATGTTACTGGTTTCATTACTGAAGATAGCTATAAAGGAGTCCTGTTGTGATGCTGTATATTAAACAACAGTAGATTTTCATTGAAAGGTTGACAGTTTGAACTCATCAACCACTCCTTGGACACTAGAAAGAAGGTCACTATGAGTCAGAACTGACTCAATGGCACTTAACAATAAAAACAACAGCAATAAAGGATAATATTATTTCAAGAATATAGGGTATATGAATAAATTATATTTGAAATAAACTTTGCAAGCTATGATGGTTCATCTATTTAAAAACATATAGGTATGTGCATTTGGACATATTGCCACATGTGTTCATGGTACATAAGGTTGTTTTTCTTCTTTTTTTAAGGGAAAACTGGTTTCCATTTGTTTCTTATATCTCCATAATGATTTTATAGACCCTAAACTCAGACTTTTGTAGTGCTGGAACACAGGTAGGATACAGGCATGTTAGGAGAGGGCATGGCTTTCAGACACTATCCAGTGGGCAGGTTGTAGTGGGAGATGCAGGACCTAGGCTGCTCCTGCTGCTCAAGTTAGTGTAGTAGCAGCCATGTCTGGGTACACTCTACTGTGTCTTCAGTTGCTTCCTTTCATAGCACTCTCATTAACAGACTCTCAGCCACCATAGCTGCTGATGCCTTGTCCTCGTCTCTTTCAGCAGTTCTAACAGCAGAAGTAGTGGCAACTAGGAAAGTGAGTGAGCTCCCATAAGGAATTAATGTGGTGTTCACACTATGTAAAAATCACATACCATCAGTAAAACAAACAGTATTATTCACAAAACATATTTGGATGTTAACCAATGCATATTTGTATGAATTATAAGGTACACCATTAATGTATATAGATTCTTAATAAACAATGCCTCAATACAAAATTGTTGTTGTTGTTGTTAAGTGCCATCGAGTCGGTTCCGACCCATAGCGACCCTGTACAGGGTTTCCGAGGGTGTAAATCTTTACGGG
>NW_006408717.1:1881377-1883122 GCF_000296735.1 Chrysochloris asiatica
CATTTTCTTTCCTTATCTATACTATTTAACTCAAAATGTGTAAAAATAGCACAGAAGCTGTGTCTGACTTCTTCTTGTTTCACAGGGGAGTCCCCAGCCCAAGGCTTATTTCTATAAGTCAGAGGTTAGACAAGCCTCCAGCCTACAATCTTCTTTATTCTGACACCAATCATCCCTTCCACAGCATCCTTATTTCTTTGCTGTGTTTGATAATTCCTTCTTTACCTTATTCTGACACAAGTCATACCTCCTACATCATTCTTACCTCTCTGCTGGGTTTAACAACCCTAACAGAATCCTTATTTCTCTTCTGGATATGATGCAATTCAGGATCAGAAAAACTCAGGATGCAGCAGTTCTCCAGTCTGGACCATCTCCTCTTTGTGGGCCCTCAGTCTCTGCTCTACTCAGGTAGGTAACAAAAAGCTTATTTAGCCTGAATGCACATGTCTAATGGTGCATTCTGCAAGCCAGCCTCCTGTCCATAGGCACTCAGTTTTAATCAGTTACTTTTCCTGGAAGCCTACAGTTGCTCTGTCTCTCCATGGCACAGCTACTGTCTCAGCTTTTCCAGGTAGGGATCTCAGAATCCATTCATGGATATTTCTTGACTGTACTGGGATCATCTGTTCCTGCTTCTGAGATGGTTCTTTGTGTACACCTATTAGGATGGCAAAACTATGTAAACCCTTCATTAGCGTGCTTTACACTCTATTAGCATAGTACCATCCAATCATTTGGTGACAGTCAAGAAGACTTTGGATAGAAAAGCCATATCAAGTAAATTCACAGTAGCATATAACTCCAGTATATGAAAGTTTGTAATTTCAATATAAACACTGAGGAAATCTGAAACAATTTTGGAAAACAAACATGAAAGAGATATTGAAGTCATTAGTTTCCATGTAAGAAAGAATTCTCTCATCTCATAGTGATTATGTAAGAAAGAATTCTCTCATCTCATAGTGATTTGCTTATGTTCTTCAAATGATGATTGAATAATAAATGCAATTAAAACAGTAGGAAATCTGACAAGATGATCAGAAACAAGCTTACAATTACTAATATTAATTTACTCAAGTGGCAGATATTTACCTCTATAAAGTGAAAAGATGCATTTCCAAGAATGTGCTGTATATTTCAGAAAACATGAATGAATTATTTTAATTAGATAATTATAACTTCATTCCAAAGGATCAAGGACATTCTATTGAATATATATAGACCCATAACTCCTCACATGCCTGTTAGTTTGTCATACTCTTGTGGCTTCTTTGCTATTGTGATGCTGGAAACTATGTCATTGGTGTTTCAAACATCAGCAGAGTCATCCATGCTGAACAGATTTCAAAAGAGCATTAGACAAAGAACAGACTATAAGGAAGGAATAGCACATTTCTGAGAGGTTATTGCCTCTCAGTACAACATTAATATATAAAGTACATTTGTCTGTCAGTGGGAAGGCCCTCAAAATGCAACTAAGGAAGAGCTGCCTCCTCAAACTAGAATTGGTCATAATTACATAGTATCCTTCAATTTCTTCATCATTGGCTATAGTAGTTGGAGAGTAAATTTGAATAATAATTATATTAATTGGTGCTTCTTGTAGGTGTATAATTATTATTCCATCATAAACAGAATTTTATTTTAAGATAAATGATTAAATGTTTGTTTTGATGATTATTGCGATACCATTTTTCTTTAACCTATAATTCCATGCATGGTAAACCACATGACTGTCTAAT
>NW_006408717.1:1887557-1888455 GCF_000296735.1 Chrysochloris asiatica
GGGGGGGGCAGACCTGTGGGGTGTATCCTTTGTTATTTGATGATGTATGGAAGGGATTGTAATCATTGCAACAAAACAAAATAGAATAGGATGAAAGTGTAAAACTGATGTTCTCCCGTATAAATCCACATAATTCACAATAAAAACTAAAAAAAGATAATAATAATAAGGTCTGGGATTGACTGTGGAGCAAACCACAAATTTCTTATAAACAAGTTCAGGTTAAAGTTGAAGAAAATTGAAACAAGTTCACAAGAACCAAAATTTGATCTTGATTATTATATTTAACCAGAATTTAGAGGCCATCTCAAGAACAGATTTGCCACATTGAACACTAATCACTGAATAATAGAAGAGATATGGCATTTCATCAAGGACATCATGCATGAAAGAAATAAAAGGTCATTAAATTAAAAATATAAGATAGAAAAACTAAAATGAATGCTAAAAGAAATTATGAAACATTCTCTTGAATTTAGAATACCCAAAGTGAGTAGAAACAATGATGAGTTGAAAGAACTGAACAGAAAATTTCAAAAGAGAGCTCGAGAAGACAAAGTAAAGTATAGTGACATGCAAAGAGACCTGGGGTTATACATCCAAAAGAAAGAACATGTTTAGCATTTCTCAAGTTGGATAAACTGAAGAAAAAATTCAAGACTCATGTTGTAGTATTGAAGGATTCTATGCACAAAATAGAATCCTGGTGTGGTGCTGTAGTTAAGCACTGGGCAGCTCTCTTCAGGAATATTGGTTCAAACACAACAGACCACACCTTGGAAATCCTAGAAAGCGTTACTATAAATTGGAACCATCTTGACGTCATTTAACAACACCAATCAACAAAATGTTGAATGATGCTGGAATCATCAAAAGAAGTTGGAATGACTACACAGTC
>NW_006408717.1:1889795-1893248 GCF_000296735.1 Chrysochloris asiatica
TTTTCAGTGACTAAATATTTGTAAGTAGTTTGTCACTCCTTCTTCCCAGTCTGTCTTCATCTAGAAGTCCATCTGAAACCTGTCTACCATTGGTGACCCTACTGGTATTTAAAATGCCCATGGCATAGCTTCCAGAATCACAGCAACTCACAGGCCACCACAGTATGACAAACTGACAGATGAGTGGTGGAGGTAAAGTATAGGGTCAATGAAAAAGAGGCAATCCCTCAAATCAAATTGACACAGTGGCTGCCACAGTGAACCCAAATATAATTAATGGTTTGGGGAATGGCAAGAGACTGAGAAACATTTCCTACTGTTGTGCATAGTGTCTCTATGCGTTGAAGCCCACTTGTTGGCTCCTAAGAACAACAGCAACAAACTCATAACTGGAGTGATTATACACACTATTTCGCCTAGAAAAACCCTGATTAGCCTATCATCTCAGCATAATAAATAGCACCACAACCTTTCACTCTCAGAACTGAATCACTTTAGACAATGCGTTAAATAAACATTCAACTAATACGGCAATTAAAGAATTCCAGAGAGTTTGAATTATGGTTTAAGGCATAACAATACTCCTGAAAATATTTGTTTCCACATGAACGTTAATCATTATATGAGGTGTAAAACCCAAAAGCAATAGGTACTACATAATAACCTTACAAAATCATTTTTAATTAAAAAAAATTCACCTATATATTAAGTTTGTTATAGTGGTTTTAGCTTTATTTTCATGATTGTTTGAGGTGTATAGAATGTGAAGGACTTTTCAAAGGAATTAATACTCATAAAAGAAAATGGGGCTATAGAGCAGTCAAGATAGTTAAGACAGTGGGTTTTCCTAAAGCTTTAAATCAGGTTCTGAGTTTATAGCTGAGTAAATTTGATACCAATTGAGATGTTTCAACAAACAGATGGAACACTGGATTGAACACCATTGGTATTTAAGGGAGGAGTCCAAGCTGTACTGAAGGTATTGATGATTTCAAAAACAAAATGGCTATAGGAATTGATGGGATACTAATTTAGAGGTTTCAACATTGGAAGCACTCACACTTCTGTGCCAACAAATTTTCGTGAGCGCTCCCAGACCAAACAACTTAGAAAAGATCAATCTTTTTTACCCATTCTAAATAAATTTGATTCAACAGAATATGGAAATTATTTAATAATACAACTAATATTATATGCAAGTAAATTTTTATTAAAGATAATTTTAAAATGTTTGTAGTTGTACATCAGCAGAAAACTTGCAGAAATTCAAACTGGATTTAAAAGAAGACGTAGAACCACAAATATGACTTCTGATGTCAGGTAGGGCTTGGTTGAAGGTAGACAATACCAGAAAGATGTTTAACTATGTTTTATGGGCTATGCAAAGACATTCACCTGTATTGTTCATAAGGTATGAATTATGGATAAAATTGTGAGGAATAGGAGTTCCAGAACTCTTGATAGTGCTCATGTGGAACCTGTGCATAGACTAAGAGGCAGACCTTTGAATAGAATAAGGGGATACTGAATAGTTCAACATCAAGAAAGTTGTGTGTCAAGGTTGTATCATTGCACCATAGTTATTCCATCTAGATGCTTAGCAAATAATCGGAAAAATGGAATTTATGAAGAAGAGCCATACATCAGGATTGACGGAAGAACAATCTGCCATATCCAAATAACACAACTTTGCTTGCTGAAAGTGAAGAGAACTTACTTGAAACACTTAATGATGGAGATAAAGAACACAATCTTCATTTTAGATTTGTTTTTGTTGTTATGTACCATTAGGTCTCAGCATTAAGAAAATAAAAATCATCATTACCAATAATTCATGATGATAAATGCAGAAAAGATTGAAGTTGTCAAGAATTTCATTTTTTCTGGGATCAACAATCAACACCAACAAAGCATCAGTCAAGAAAGGAAAGCAATCATCATTTTGGGCATGTCTGCTGAAAAAGACCTATTTAAAGTGTCAAAAACAAAAGATGTCATGTTGAGGACTAAGGAGCATGTGACTCAAGCCATGTATCTTCAGTTATGTCTTATGCATGTGAAAGCTGGATAATAAATAAGGAAGATGGGAGAAAAAATGATGCATTTGAATTATTTTTCTGTCAAATAATATTGAAAGTGCCATGACTTGTCAGAAGAGCAAACAAATAAGTACAACTGAAATGCTCCCTAAAAGTGAGGATGGTGAGACTTTGTCTCATGTACTTTTGATTTGTTATCAGGAGGGGCAAATTCCTGGAAAAAGATTTTCTGTTTGATATGTTGTTGTTGTTGTTAAGTGCCATCGAGTCGGTTCCGACCCATAGCGACCCTGTACAGGGTTTCCGAGGGTGTAAATCTTTACAGGAGTAGAAAGCCTCATCTTTCTCCTGCGGAGCAGCTGGTAGTTTCGAACCGCTGACCTTAAGGTTCGCAGCCCAATTCGTAACCACTACTCTACCAGAGCTCCTGTATGTTTGATATAGTAGAGGAAAACCCCTAATGAGATGGATTGATGCTGTGGCTGGCTGTACCAATGAGTTCAAATGCAGGAATGATTGTGAAGATGGCTCAGGACTGGGCAGTCTTTTGTTCTGCTGTACACAGAATAGCTCTGAGCCAGAAATAATTAGATGGAAACTAATAAAACAATAGTCTGTAAATCATTCTTACAATCTAAAGTACATTATAGGGTTTGTATTAATGGGTTGGTGTAAGTACTAAAATAGTGAATAAATATGAAAGCTTTATATATGTAGTATACAATCTTGCTTGCTGAAAGTAAACAGGACTTAAAACATTTAATGATGAAAATCAAAGAGCACAGCCTTCAGTATGGATTACATCTTAATGTAAGGAAAACAAAAATCCTCACCACTGGACCAATAAACAACATTCTTATCAATGGAGAAAAGATTGAAGTTGTCAAGGACTTCATTCTTCTTGAATAAACTATCAACACTCATGGAAGCAGCAGTCAATAAATCAAACGACGTATTGCATTAGGCAAATCTTTTGCACAAGAACTTTTTAAAGAATAGAAGAGCAAAGATGTTAGCTTGAGGACTAAGGTGCACCTGACCCAAGCCATGGTATTTTCAATAACCTTATATGCATGTGAAAGCTGGACAGTGAATAAGGAAGATAATGAATAAGACAATGAATAAGTGAATAGATGAATTGATGCTTTTGAATTATGGTGTTGGAGGAGAATACTGAAAGTGCCATGGGCTGCCAAAAGAACCAATATATCCGTTTTGGAAAAAGTGCAGCCAGAGTGCTCCTTGGAGGTCAAGACAGCCAAATTTTGTCTCTTATACTTTGGACATATTGTCAGGACAAACCAGTCACAGGATAAGGATATCATGTTTGGTAAGGTGGAGAGTCAGAGAAAAAGAGGAAGACCCCCAATGAGATGAATTGGCCAGATGGCAGCATCAATGGACTCAAGCATGG
>NW_006408717.1:1893822-1895017 GCF_000296735.1 Chrysochloris asiatica
TGAGGTTATTGAAAATACCATGGCTTGGGTCAGGCGCACCTTAGTCCTCAAGCTGACATCTCTGCTCTTCAGTACTTTAAAAAGATTTACAGCCTCAGAAACTCTGCAGAGTCACTATGAGTCAGAACTGGCTCATTAACACTTAACAACTACAATAAAATTTAACTACTGTGGTCGTTAAGTGTCATCGAGTGGGTTCTGATACATAGAGATCCTGTATAGGTTTTCCAAGGAGCAACTGGTGATCTTGAACCACGGACTTTGCACTTCAAAGGACTTTTCAGTCAAGCACCTTAACCCACAATTATTAGATCCATGTTATCTTCTTTTTCAATTATACTTTCTAATACTGTTTTCTGCCACACCAGGATACTCTCTTGCTGTCTCTCTTTTTCTCCACCCCTCTCTCTATAAATGTATATATATACATATAGAAACTTTGCTGTTGTTGTTAAATGCTGTCAAGTTGATTCCAACTCATAGTGACCCTGTTTAGGGTTTCTGAGGAGTAGCTGACTGGTTTGAACTACCGACATTGTGGTTAGCAGTTCAGTGCTTATCCTATGGCATCACAACAGGGCTCATAATTTTTTTCTTAATTCTAACAAACAAAAATAATGTAAGTAACAATCCATGAAATTCACTAGTAAAATATAAGGCACTAGTAAAATGCTTTGCTAGTTGCTAATAAAAAATAAGTGCCCAATTATAAAATCACAACCAATGAGTTACACAGAATCAGTGCTTTTATTTTAGCAAACGATTATTTCCATCCCATAATCTGTAATGCCAAAACACATTTTCAATCGACAAAGAAAGTGCAAATGCATCTCCACAATTGTTATGGAGTATGGAATTGTTTATCCATTAAAATCAACATTATATTCATGAACTACGAATGCATTTTCTTCATGAATCTTTTCACACATGAACATTATTGCTTGCTGAGTACCCAAGATTAACAACATTTGAAGACTTGTTGAAAGAATATGCTTCCAGTACTGACTTGAGGTTGTTAAATCTGAGCTATGAATTTTATGATTAAAAGTTAAAACACTGTTATTAATTAGTAAAAATTTGTAATTAATTTTGAACCCTCTATAACTCCAATTACGTGGCATCAGGATTGGAGGAAGACTCATTAACAACCTGCGATATGCAGATGATACAACCTTGATTGCTGAAAGTGAAGAGG
>NW_006408717.1:1895667-1910664 GCF_000296735.1 Chrysochloris asiatica
ATCGGACATTGTTTCGTTCTGCTGTGCATGGGGTCGCTATGAGTCGGTTCCGACTCGATGGCACCTGACAACAACAACAACAACAACATTACTCCAATATGTGTTAGAAGCCTCTTCTTTCTACCTGTGAATCATTTTTCTTCTAAATAGGGGATTTCTATAGTATGTTCTAAACCAAACTACTTCTGGTTTATATAGAAAGAACAGATTAAAAACAGAGACATACATCTAGGGAAAAGAGACACCATTTGAAGATTGTGTATAAGCCAAAGAATCAAGGAATGGCCCGAGGTGCCAACAAGGGAGGAATGGACATCACGAGATTCCGATTTAGACTTTCAGCTCTCAGAACTTTGAGAAAAAACATTCCTGTTCTTTCAATTCACCCACTTGTGGTACTTGTGCTACAGCAATGCTATTTATTAAAGCAAACATTTGAAAAAACACAGGTATTATGAAGACTGCAGCTTTTTTAAAATAAGCTATTCATTTTTCCACTTTTCTAGGTCTAACTTAATCTGTGCAGTTTGAAAGGAAGTGAGAACATACCATAGTTTAGATGTTCTCTCCTTTCAATTATAGGGCACTTCCCAACGGCCCTTAGAATAGGAACCAGCTATCCTAAAGCATCCTTTCTATCATAAATGAAACTCAGATTTACTCATTCCAATGGTTAGAAAAGAATATAATAAATGAAAAATAATAAAAATAGTGTAATTGACATGCATCTGTACAAAATGTAAGCAACATTTTGACTAAGAAATTTAAGGGGTGAGTCCTATATAATTATATTTTTGTTTCTAAAATAATTAAAGTGATCAATATATGGATCTCCTCAAAAATATCTTAAAATAATATTCCAAAATATGTTATCTAGAACCTGTTGCTCTATGACACTGATAGAAAATTACCTAAATTAGAGGATGCAAGACATTTATATTCATTAATATAGAGTGGTTTATTTAATGGACTTTTTTTTAAAACTTTTTCCCCCTTTTTAGTGAGGTTCTGTTTCTCTGGATACTTCTTTCTATTTAATCATTACCTACTTGCTCTCTGAAACTACTCTCAGAGGCTATACCTTGAAGTTAAGAAAAGAGTTAACAGGGAATATTTGAAGCCGATTTCAAAAGAAATCAGTCTCCTCTTAATGTCAACTCCAAACATCCATTATTTTGATACTGAATATTCTGCAGTTCCATTAAATAAAAATAAAGAAATAGATACATTAATAATATAATTTGATTGCTAGTAATCAGTTTTGAATGACAATTTGTCTGCTGTATAGAAGCATTAAGAGATAAAGTGACCTGAGCTTCATTGTTTCCAAAGATATTAACACACTCCTGTCAAAATGCCTATAGCACAATGAACTCAATGCACACATTCAATTGTTAATGCCATTACTTAAGTGTCTTTTGAGACCAGCTTTCTTCATTAAAAAAAAAAAAAAAAAGAACAATACAGTAATGAATCTCTGCATTTTTCAAAAGTGATACCTTAGAAAATTCGCATGTTGCAGTTAATTAGGTAAGATGTCTTAGGGAAATGAGAAATGTATATCTGAAGGAAAAAATTAAGGGATCTGGGGAAAACATGCTTTATAAATGTCTCTGTTCCCACAACTATATTATCAAATAGTTTATTTAATAAAATGGGTTATATTTTATCAATGGTTAAATGAAGAATTTTAGATGCAGCTATATATTATCTAGACTGCTGGTGTGGTGCTCTAGGATAAGCACTGGACTTTGAATCACAAAGAGGGCAGTTCAAACCCACCAGCTGCTCCTCAGAAACACTATACAGGGTTGCTATGAATCAGAACCAACTTGATGACATTTAACAACAAAAACAACACAAATTATCTAAAAGCAAATTTCCATTTTATGTAGTAAAACAAGGAAGTTTGAATGCATTGAAACATTTTTCTAGCTCAAAGTTACAAATTTTCTAAGCTCTTACATCGTTAGTAATTTTTATTATGACTAATTGCAATTATCACAACTGTAATGGTAGAAGTTTTGTAACAAAAAGGGAGAAGTAGTTAATCTGACATTCCAGGAACCGTGGACCGTAGGACCATGAAGAAAGAAGAGCAGGAGCAGAACGTGGGATGGTATCCAGAGAAGCAGGGACACCAGAGATGGAAGCAGAGATGATGACATGGAGACATAAAGCATCTGAGGAATTTAGACTCAGGGAAAGAGAAAGGCTTTGTGCTGGCAGCCAGGAGGCAGGCATGCAGAATGCACCCTTTGGTTGTTTAAAGTATTATATATTTATGAGTGCTTCTGTGTACATCCAAAAAAGATACCAAACAACAGGGATTAGAAGCAAATATTGTTGAATGGTGATGCATACAAGGGATTTTAATCATTGCAATGAATAGAATAAGTGTAAAATCAATGTTCTCTCATGTAAACGATCACTCAGTTCACAATAATTTTTTTTTTTGTTTTTAAAGAAGCAATTACAGTGAAAAACAATATATAAGATTTGGTGTGGTGCTGTAGGATCAGCACTGGATTGCAAACTAAAAGGTCAGCAGTTCAAACACACCAGCTGCTCCTTGCAAACCCTATACAGGGTTTTTATGTGCCAGAACTGACACAATAGCACTGAACAAAAGCAATAAACATTGTTTAGAAAACTGTTAAATGGATAAGGAGCTGCAAATAGTTCATGGAAAAATAAAACTAAACAATAATACAATTTTCCATAAATTTTAAAGCTCTCTCATAAAATAAATTATGCATCATAAGAACAAATTTTGCACTGTTTTCCTTATATGATTCAAACTTTTGTCCTACAAATGAATGCAAATTAAAATAATGTCATAGAACCTTTTATTCAACCAAAATTTATTGGTTAGTGGCATAAATTTATAGGCTAGTTCAGTTCATATGATTAACAAAAGGTAGCATTGAGAGAATAAATTACAAATCCTCCAATGTAAGTAACAAGAAAAATAGCCCTATCAAGTTATAAATTATAGGAATCTATATTGTCTCACCCATCACGCCTCTGTCAGTTTGTACTGCTAAGGAGACTTTCATGTTGAAAGTTATGCCATCTGTTCAAATACATCAGGGTCACCCATAATTAAGAGGCTTTAGCAGAGCTTCTAGACTAACACAGACTAGGAAGGAGAAGCAGACTACTTCTGAATGCTTATCTACTGAAAACCTTATGGCACATTGTCATACATTGGGCCAGAAGATGAAAAAATTATGAACAGATTCAGAATATTGTCAGCTATAGTACCAAAAGATTAGTACCTCAGGTTGTAAGACAATACAAATATGACTATGGAAGAGTTGTCTCCTCAATATAGAGTTTATAATGATGATTTGAATGGAATAAAGCTTTCAGGACTTTCATTTGCTGATGGGACACACCTTAAGATTAAGAGAAAAGGCTGTAAACATCCATTAATAATTGGAATACATGTAGTATAAATCTAGGTAAATTGGAAGTTGTCAAAAATGAAATGGAATACATAAATATCAATAACCTGGGCACTAGTACACTGAATTGGACTGATATTGGCCATTTTGAATCTGACAATTACATGGTTTACGATTATTTCTATTACTGCATCAAGCATTTTGTTGTTGTTGTTAAGTAGTGTCAAGTTGGTTCAGACGCATATATAAGGTCAGTGATGATGAAACTATAGAATTCTACCAATGTATTCAGTCTGAAATTGATCAATTATGTAATCAAGATGTAATGATAATTACTGATGAGTGGAATGTGAAGGTTGGATAAGGGGGAAGAATTGGTAGTTGAAAATATGTCCATGACGATGGAAATTCATCTGGAGAGACCCTGATAGAATTTTGCAAGAATAATGATTTATTCAGTACAAATACCTATAAAAACATCATAGAAGATGACTATACACATAAATCTTACAAGATGGAATACATGGAAATTAAATTGACCTCATGTGTGGGAAGATGTAGCAAAAAAGATAAATAACATCTGCAAAGACAAAGTCAGGGATAGACTGTAGAGTAGACCATCACCTGTTCATATTTAAGCTCCAACTAAAACCAAAGAAATTTAACACAACTTACATGAAGACCCCCAACAAGATGGATTGGCCAAGTGGCAGCATTGATGGACTCAAGCCCAGATCAGACAATGTTTCATTCTGCTGTGCATAAAAAGTCGATACTGACTCAATGTCACCTATTAAAAACAACAAGAAGAGGCAAAGAGCCCTGGTAACATAGTGGGTTATAAGTTGGGTTGCCAACCTCAAGGTCAGTAGTTTGAACCTACCAGATGCTCTGAGGAAGAAATATGATGTTTTCTCCTCCTTTAAAGTTTTACAGAATCAGAAATCCTATACCAGCTTGCTATGGGTTGGAAACAACTCAAACGCATACAGCCACCACCACCACAAGAGCCAATGTATGACCTGGAACTTAACTCACCTGAATTTAGAGACTATTTCAATAACAGATTGTATACATCATTAGACCATGTTCTGTTCTAGCGACTGCCTCTTGGTCTATGTAAAGGTTCCTCATGAGCGCAATTAAGTATTCTGGAATACTCATTCTCCTTAATGTTGCCCATAACTTTTCATGATCCACACAGTTGAAAGCCTTTGTATAGCCAATAAAGCACAGATAAACATCTTTCTGGTATTTTCTTTCAGCCAAGATACATCTGACATCAGCAATGATATACGGCTTTCCATTTCCTTCTCTGAATCTGACTTGAATCTCTGAAATCTATGTGAATGTAGTGTTGCAGCCATTTTTTGTATTAGCTTTCGCAAAATATTACTTGAATGTGGTATTAATGATACTGTCCAATGATTTCCATATTACATTCTTTGGAATGGTCATAAATATGGATCTCTTTCAATTAGTTGGCCAGGTAGCTGTCTTCCAAATTTCTTGGCATACATGTTAGTGCCTCAAGTGCTGTATCCACTTGTTGAAAATTTTCAATTTATATTCCATTAATTGCTGGAGTCTTGTTCTTTGCCAATGATTTCAGCACACTTTGGACGTCTTCCATCATATGCTACCTCTTGAATTGGTTGAATATCTACCATTTCTTTTTGGTACAGGGACTTTGTGTATTGTGTGTTCCTTCCATCTTCTTTTTTATGCAGTCTGTATCATTCAAAATTTTTCCTAAAGCATCCTTCAAGATTATAAGTCGAGATTTTATTATTATTTTTTACTCATTTCTTTCAGCTTGTTAAATGTTGATCATGTTCTTTTCTTACAGTTTTCTAACTCCAGATCTTTGTGCATTTCATTATAATATTTGGCTTTATCTTCTCGATCTGTCTACTGACATTGTCTGCTCAGGTGTTTTACCTCATCCTTTCTTGCATTTATTTTAACATCTCTACATTGAAGAGAAAATTTCAGAATCTCTTCTGACACAAATTTCTTTCTTCCTTCTCTTCTTAATGACTTTGTGTTTTCTTCATTTATGATGATTATATTATTCACATCTCTTCTGTTTTTTCAGTCGTTAGTGTCTAATGCATTAAATCTGCTCTTGAGATGATTTCTACCTTCTGGAGGGATATATTCAAGATAATATTTTGGCCCTCTTAGACTTGTGTTCAGTTTCTTTAGCTTAAAACTGTACTGTTCTACAGATTGCCCTTACCTTGTTTTGGCTGTCTCTCTCCACAGATGTATTCAATTGGTTTTCTGTATATTGCATACGGTGACGTTCATATGCACAATCATCTCTTATATTGTTTTAAAAAGTTATTTTCAATAAAGAAATCATTTGTCTTGCAAAGTTTTATCATGTGATCTCCAGTATAATTTTTATCACATAAGCCATATTTTCAACTACCTACCCCTTATTTTTGTCTACAAGATTTACATTGCAATCACCAGTAATTAGCAGTATATTTTGATTGTATGTTGGTCAATTTCAGACTGTACAAATTGGTTGTGGTTGATAAGAGTCAAAGTCACCACAATGCAAAAACTGACAAACAAGTAGTGGGTGGAAATGTTACCTCCTTTAATTACATTTTTTGAATAGAGCATCCAGTGGTGGTGGTTATGTGCTGTGGAGTTGGTTCTGATTCATAGCCACCCTGCATAAGTATCCTGAGGTTGTAAATCTCTATGGGAGCAGAAAGCCTCTCATCTTTATCCTGCAGAACAGCTGGTAGTTTTGAACTGTTGACCTTGAGATTAGCAACCCAACACATAATCACTACACGACCACAGCTCCTGATGTAGAAACACTAAAAATGAGACAAAGCAGGTGTAAACATCCACTAGTAATTGGAACATGGACTATGCAAAGTAAGAAACACATAATGATCTATATTCTAGGCTTTGTAAATGTAATGGACTCATTGTTATTGGCTATTTTGTATTGTATATTCACATGGTCTTCTAAGTAGGAAATGATAAATTGAAGAGGCATGGTGTTACATTAATTGTCATAAAGAACATTACAAGATTTATGCTGAAGTGCAATGTTATTAGTGATCAAATACAATTCATATACCTATGAGAAAGACATCACATTTCTGGCAGTAATATACCAACCAAGACTACTAGAAACAGAAGCTTATTTCAGAAGAGGATATGGAAAGAGAGATATCATTGCTGAAGTCAGGTGGATCTTTGCTGCTAGCAGAAAATACAAGAAAAATATTTGCTTGTGCTTTACTGACTAAACAAAGGCATGCGACTGTGTGGATCACAGCAACCTATGGATAACATTAAGAAAAATAGAAATCTCAGAGCACTTAATTGTGTGCATGTGGAATCTGTACAAACACCAAGTTGTTCAAATGGAACTACTTGGAGGAACTGACAGGTTTAAAATCAAGAAAGGTGTATGTTAGATTTGTATACTTTCACCATGCTTAATCTGTATGCTGAGAAAACTGGACTTCATGAAGAAGAATGTGACTTCAGGATTTGAGGAAAGCTCATTAACAACCTGTGATATGCAGATGACACAATTTTGTTTACTGAAAGTGAAGAGGACTTGAAGCATTTGATCATGAAGATTAAAAAAACAACAGTCTTCAGTATGGATTACAAAAATCCTTATCATTGGATCAATTAACATCATGATGAATAAAAATATTTTTTTCAGTTTTCAATCAAATTTTTATTGAAAAGATAAAAATAAAAGAGCTTTTCCTCACTGTACATTAAGATTGCAAACTTCTGAAGGAGAGGACATTAATCAGAAAATCACTTTTCTATGACACACAATGAGCTGTGGTATAGCTCTGACCTGACTTTATTCCAAATTTCCCATAAATGTGAACTCAGCATTGATAATGAACAGTGACAGTAGCAGAGGCCAATACAGGTATGCAAGTCTGGGCACTCCACTCCACTTTCTGTAAAGGACCCAGAGCATGTGATTCCTTTTTCAGTTCCAATGAAACAAAAGAGTTGAAATCCCAAGCCCTTCCCCACAAGGTATTTGTGGCTAGGCCTGTGTTCAACCTGAGGTCAACCCAAGGGTAGAATGGGGAGACAGGAGAGATGGTGGTGTACAGAAATGCTCTCCTCAACACCTGATCCCATGTGTCCCATCAAGTGGTGGAGGTGGTTAGGCTAGGAGACTCCCTATCCTAGGTAAAATCTTTGGTACAGCATCTGAGGTCAGTAAATTACAGAATAAATAGCAGCAGAGGCAGGGAAACTCCTGATAAAAAATCAAAGTATGGTGACTTATGCTAGGTGTTCCTAGGAAGCAGGACCTGGTAACCTCAAGTCTCCAAGTACATGTCAACCACCATCCCCAACTCCCATTTGGAATGCCAGACTCTGCTCTGGCCAGGTCCATCTCACCTCACTCCTAGCATTAGATTCATAGGACATGGGCAAAAGTGAGGACCTTGGTGCTTTTGGGTTGGCATGACCAAATATGACCCTTGACTCTGCCTGGAATTCTGATCTGGCACTGAGGTTAAGCACTTGACTGATAACCACAAGAAAGGTGGTTCAAATTCCTTGGAAAGCCTGCATAGGGTTGCTATGAGTCAAAACTGACTCTTAACTGACTCAAAGGCACTTAACAACAACAACCCAGGACAGAAATGTTCCCTGAGCCCAGCTTCTCAGGCCCATCAACCCTAAGAACATTCCAGATCATGGCCTGCAGTCTAGTGGACACAGATGGGGGTGGGCAGAACAGACCACTCCAGGGTTGATACACTGCATGAGGCAGTGGAAGTAGGTGAGTCTCACTGTTCTGAGCACAGGTTAAACTGTATGGTTATGTTGTGGTCTCAGAGTCTTGGTTGCATAAAGGTCCAACCAGTCTTGTTTCATTTTTTTGTATCCTAGGGGAATCTTTGAGGGAATTGGTCTGTCAAGAGCATGAAGTATCAGAACTTGGCCAGCCTTGAGCTCCAAATCCGAGAAATACCTTCTTAATTGTACAACTACATTGACATAAAAACAAGATCAGTAAGAGTGTTTACACTATCTGAAGGGAATACACAGGCCCAGTTAGCCTCTTCTGCTCCCTGTGGGTTCTCCCCCACTCCACCTATTTCCAAATGGTAGACCAGCTGGAGTCAACCAAACTATACAAAGATCTTGCCTTTGTGGCTTAAAGGGAACGTTCATATCAGGTCACCTGAGGGTAGCAGGCATAGGCCCAAGCCCAGATTTGGGTCATGTGGCCAGAAGTGATTATTGCACACCCTAAGACTGCTGGCCAGGATGCTGACGTCCTACCAGGAGTCTGTAGGGCAGATCTGGTTAACATGGGCAAGCTCTTTGATGCCATCTGGGCTTGGAGTATCTCCACCTGGCTGGGGATGAGGGCTCAGGAGACTCCACTCCACAAACCAACCCCAGGGAATGGTCAAAGTGTACATAAAGTTGGGAACTGGTATATAAGAAATGAGATCAATATATGAGTTACCTTTATTTTTTTTCTAAGCCCACTGTGATTTTCACTTGAATTCAAAATGTGCTTTGGTTTAAAAAGTAGGTTTTGTGAATTTGGATATAAGCTTTTTTGTTTGTTTTTCTCATTTTAACCCACCCACCTTTCCTACATTACATTTGCAACTTTCTCAGTTTCGTGTTTTCTAGGAAACATTTAGTAATGAAGAGACTAAAGCAGAGAACTTTGTGCCTCCAACCTTGCCTCCACCGGTCAGATTTCCTCAAGAGGCTCACACACATCTCCATGCCCACACTCTTAGACACACTCCCAAGACAAAGAAAAATGACAAAATAATGAAATACTGTGATCCACTTGCCCCAGCCCACCAACCTTTGAAATCTTGAATATAAAACTAGTTGAATGAAGAAAATATTGAAGTTGACAAGAATTTCATTTTACCTGGATTGATAACTAATGCTCATCAAAACAGCAATCAAGAAATCAAACAACATATTTCATGTGGCAAATAGGCAGCAAAAGTCCTCTTTTTAACGTGTTAAACAGCAACAATATCACTTTGAAGGCTAAGGTCTCCTAATCCAAGCCATGGTATTTTCTATCTTCTCAAATCTCTATGAGAGGTCCTGGTGAAGCATTGTAAAATAAGCACTGGACTACTAACCACAATGTTGGTGACTGAAACCCACTAGCTGCTCCTCAATACCCCATACCTGGTCACTATATGTCAGAACCCTCTTAATAGCATTAAACAACAATGACATATGCATATGAAAGCCATCCAATGTTTAAGAAAGAATGGAGAAGAATCGGTGCATTTGAATTATGTTGATGACAAAGAGCATTGAATACACCATGGACTTCCAGAAGAGAAAACAAGTCTTTCATGAAAACAGTATGACCTGAATACTTCTTAGAAATAAATATGGCAAGGCTTCATCTCATGCGCTTTATACATGCTATCAGGAGGCGTCAGTCCCTGGAGAAGGATATCATGCTTGGTAATGTAGAAGGCCAAAAAAAAAAAAAGAAAAAAGGAAACACACAAGGAGATAGATGGACACAGTTGTTGCAACTGGCTAACCAAGGAAAGCTAGTGAGAATGAGCCTGAAAATTTGCTATGGGCCAGAACAGACACAATGGAATCTAATAACAATAGCAGGTAAGCTACAGAGGACCCTAGAATAGATTACACAGTGAAAAATTCCAGTTAACTATATCTGAATATGTATATGTGTCTATGTCTTTTATAACCATTAGTTAACATCCTATTTTTCATGCTGGACTAAGAAAACTTAGAACACTGTTCAGTGAAGGCTAAAGGAAAATAATGGACTTGAACAGGATGAAGAAAAATCTGTTATCATGAGCCAATGTAAATAGTCAATACAAAACTGTTAGAGAACTGAGGTAGAAAACAGACCTATTAATAGATGTGGAACAGAAAGAACCTGTGACTTTCAGAACTAACCATGGCTGAATTGGGCAATATGAAAAAAACTAAAAAGGAAGCAAAAAGGAGGGCTTTAAGCACAGTGGTGGTAGTGTTTGTTAGTGGATTTAGTTCTGGCTTAGAATGGCCCTGTATAGGGTTTTAGAGGCTGTAAATCCTTATGGGAGAAGAAAGCTTCATCTTTCTTCCTCAGATCAGCTGGTAGATTTGAACTGCTTATTGCAGTTTGCAGCTTAACTGGTAATCCACTATGCAATTACAGCTCCTTTAAGCAAAATACAGTTATCAAATAAGTAATACTGCTGAACTGAAACAGCACCAATTATGCTAAGAAACCCTGCTCTTTGAAGATTTCAGAATCTTTCTTCTCTTCTTTAATCTATGGTTCAGTCCTCATTTCCTAAGCACCATGATACCTAAGTCTTCTTTTATTTTAGCTTCATTTCTTTTCCAAGACTGTGACTGTTTTATGCATAATTCTCTGTTTTGGTTCTTTCTTAGTTGACATTAGCATAGATATTGCTCTTGGCCTGTTGCATTAATAATTTCTTTTAGAAAGATCAGCACAAGTCTCCCTATGAGATAAAGATTGAAGATACCCCAAATGCCTGACTTTTCCAACATGTTATACCACTCCATAATACCTTTTATCAATCAACACTCCTCTCCTTCCTCATATGCCAGGTTCTGAAATATTCTACAATGTCTCAAAGAACTCACAAATGTCAAGAAAATGGCTCACACAATTATGGAGACTGGAAAGTCCCAAACCAGTAGTTCAGAGGTCAATCTGGAGGATTCTCCTCACAATGTTGTCTCAAGAGCTGAGGAGTAACAGGTCAGACAGTGGGCTGTTGATGAACAAGGCTGCAGGAGCTAGTTAATCAGGTCAGATCAGGTCAGATGTGATAACTAGATGCAAGATCCACAGCAAGCTAGCCAACATTGCCAAAGCTTTCTCAGATCATTCCCCCAAGGAAAACTAAGGGATGTGACTTGTGTCACACCTTCTAATAAAGTATGGTATCCTACCTCTTTAGTTCCAATCTAATCCTTAGTCTCACCTCAATGCCGCCTTATTAACAACTCACTTCAAAATGGGTCTATAGAGATTATGATTTACAATGCATAACAGAATGGAATAATATGGCAAGAAGGTCCATAATCAATAATTAGCTGCCCATCACCTGTTTTCTGCCCTCCGTTCTTAGTATTTGGCTCATGTTTAATATATTGAGTGGACATATCCTTGCCTTCATACACATAGCGATAGAGTCTCCTACTACCAAGCCTCACTTCCTCCACACAAATAATTTGCTAGGCATCCCCCAAGATAAATTATCAAACAACACAAAACAGAAACAAAGTACCTGGTCAATCATAGTGGCACACATTGGCTATTTTAATAAAGAAACAATATTTGACATAAGCCATTTCTCTTCATGTGATTTGTTTTTAGAACATTTGCCAAGAGTGTTTAGATCAAAATTTGGACCAGGAATGTGAGTGTCATGTAGAAATGAAGTGAGAAACAAAGTAGGCGAATGTTTAAAATACTTGAAATACAAAATAGAAGATACTTGCTTTTATTATGTTTAAAAACTCTCATCATAGACACCAAAATGTGTTAATGTGCGTTCTCCATGTACATTTACAGAATTATTGCATTTCTGTAGCATCTGTTTCCATGGAATCTAAGTAGTAAATGTTATCTATAGATTTTTTAAATGCAGGTTTCAATATACAAAACATCTTTTACAAATTAGTTTCCTTTCTATTTAGATAATAGTCCCAAACTTAGTTACGCAACAGTATTTTGACTGAGGAATTGTTTAATGAAGAAAAACAGTGCTATTTTCCTCCTGTTCAAAATATAAAATGTTTTTTTCTTACATTTAACTCATAGTGTGCTTCATTTTTAATGAATATTCTTCATTCCCCAACCATCACAATACCAATGTTTGTGAATGATGTTTATTTCTAGTGGAAAATGATTCTCATTCAGATGTATATAATTCCCCATAGCCAAACCAGCAAGCAAAAAAAAAAAACCAAAAAAAACCCCACAGCAATAGCAAGGAAACTCTTGTCTTTAGAAGTAGATCAACTTTATTTACTTCATAGAAATCCCACTTAGTTTAATGTGATGGACAGTAATAAGGAAAAAAAAAAATTGTTCCCTGTCAGCTTGTTTGGACATGTCTGCAATGAATTTCAGAAATTAACATATGTCAGGCTACACATGTTGACTCTATAATGTGTTAGAGAACATCACTTGGGTACATTTTCTCTAGTAAAGTCCTTATAAATAGGTTAGCTGTATACATTGTCTCTTGAAAGAGAAGGGGTTTCAAAAACATATAGGTTTCACTACAACTGATTATAAAGTGTTTAAAAGACTCTCTCCCTTTCTTAGCCATTAAAAATAGTATTAGTAGAAAAGTGCAAGCCAGAAAGCAGGTCATTCATTGGTTTAAAATGAATATCTTCAAGAACTACAACAAAAATAATAGAGACAAGAATGCAAGAAGGGAGTCAAAGACCAACTGTTGTTGCTGTTTTAGAAAGCCCAGCTCATAACCCATGATGCTATTACAGTGTTGTTGAGTAAGTTCTGACTCAGCAACCCGGTATAGGGTTTCCGAGTATTAGCTGGTGAGCTTCAACCATCAACCTTGTGGTTCAAGCCCATCTTGCAGTCCAGCGCATTAACCCACAGTGCCACACAAGGACTCCTAAAGACCAACAGAGGCAGCAATTTTATCTCTTGAAACCCAGTCTCTTTAATTTGCTTACCAATACTTTGAGAAGTTTGTTCTAAAACATTTTTTTTAAAGATATTGAAGCATTGCCCCAATTGAAAATACTATAGCAATTAAACTGAGAATCAATTTCATCTCAGTTCTAAGTTGCTTTATGAAAAGAGAGACAAATGAAATCAAAAGATTGAGCTGATATATAAGGAATCTGGTGAAAAAGATTTAAAATAATCCTAACTGAAACCCTCAACTGGTTTCCTTATTTCAGTTTCAATTAAGTACTGTTATACTTACAATCCATTTCAACAGTAAAAGTAGGGACAAACAGAGTGGCTAAGGGAACTACAGTAGAACTCAAAGACTGCCAGTGCATTTTAGGTCAATAATTACTATAAATCTATCACCATGAGTAAAATTGACAAAATATTGTGATTAAAAGGTAAAATCTCATGGATAAAGGCAATAACATTATTTAAATATAAGTAACATAACAATGAGATCAGCTATAAGTCAACAACCATAAGCAGTGAATTTAAAATATGATTGTTTATCAAGAATATACACATCAAGAATAATCTCTCCTAAAATCTGTATGAACTCTAAATAGCCTTCACTTAGTAGAATAAAAAAGATGCTATGCTTTGTGACTTTTGTAACTACATTATAATGCTGTTATTGTTAGATGCCATTGAGTTGATAATAACTGGTAGCTACCTTTGTACAGCAGAATGAAACACTGTCGAGTTCTGTACCAACCTCACAATCTTTGCAATGTTTGAACCCATTGCTGCTGCCACTGTGCCAATCTATCCCATTGGGGTCTTTCTCTTTTTCTCTGACCCTCCACATTACCAAACATGATATCCTTCTCCAGGGACTGGTTTCTCATGACAATGTGTCTGAAGAATGAGAGACAAAGTCTGGTCATACTGGCTTCCAAGAAGCATTGCAATGTTGGCAGTTCAAACCCACCACCTGCTCCTTGGAAACCCTGAACAGGGTTGTTATGAGTAAGAACTGACTCAACGGCACTTAACAACAACAATTGCATATGGTGGAGTCCTGTTGTGCCTCTGTATGATAAGCACTGGACTTCTAACCATAAGGTTGGCAGTTCAAACCTACCAGATGCTCCTTGGAAGCCCTATATAGAGTCCATATGAGTCAGAAATGACTTGATAGCATTTAACAACAACAAAGGTCAGCTGTTAAAACCACCAGACTTGGAAAGCCTATATATGATTGTTATTATTTGGAATGGGCTCAGTGGCACATAACAACAACAATGGCACTGATTTTGTTCATTATTTGCTGGAAAGTACAAATAAAATCAGTGTTTAGTTTGCTTTCAGCAGCTATCAAAATGATGTATCTTATAACACATACACAATCTACTTGGCATCCATCATTGTATTTTACCTACTCAGAAAAAGTAACATATATTACAAAGTATTCTAACTTTCTGAAACGCTTTGACATTGCATAATATTTATAGGAATCACAGAGGAAAATATTGTATTTTATGTTGTTTAGATTGCTTTAATCTTAGTGGAACTCTCAGAGATTTTTTTAAGGTATGGCTTAGCTTTATCATTCTACTTGCAAAATTTATTCATCATAGTCAGCTGTACATTTTCTACATCATGGCACACAGTAAGAAATTATTATTTCATGAAAGTTGCCTTATACAAAAAGATATACTGTAATGAACACTGGTTGCATAAAAGTTTCTCTCTTAAATCAAAAATTTGTTTTGCAAAATTAAACCTGAAAAAATATATGGAATTTATAAGCTCAATCACTCAATCTAACATTTTATGTATTTCAGAATAGTAATTTAGTAGGAATACTGTATGTGTGTGTATATATGTATATATATAGACACA
>NW_006408717.1:1913958-1924549 GCF_000296735.1 Chrysochloris asiatica
GTTATGTCAGGTGCAGGCCACACTCCCAAGGAAGAATTCCTTCAATTGATGGGCTTCTCATGCTTGGTGATACTAGAGTTAACTATGCCTGTATTCGGTTTCATGTAATAAGCATATCCCAAATGCTAAACCTCTGGAAATCTTGGCCTTGTCAAGTTATTACAAAACTCTACCAATTACATTCTACCCTTGTCAACTTGGTAAACCATGATTGTCTGATTCAAAATGGCCAGCTTCAATTCAATAATGCCTAGGATATTGATCTTTATTCTTTTCATTTTGCTTTTGAAAACTTCTAAATGTCTTAGATTCGTACTTCCTACAATCTATGTCCAAATTATTAATGAATCATTTTACCTGTCTGTTCTGATTTTGAATTGTGCCCCATCAACAAATTAAGGTACTGGATGCTTTGGTGTAGCTATATCATTAAAGTCAACTTTATTTGGAGGAGGGAGATCTTCCCCAGTCATATTTTCAGTGCCTTCCAACATAAGGAGCTCATCTTTGGGATTCACCATTAATTTTCAATGCATATCAGACAATGTTACAATAGTTTTCTTCAAGGTGCTAATGACTAACCTTTCCGAAGTGTCCACTATGTCATTCTAACAGTTCTTACTCTGAAGCTTTGCTGAAACAGTTCAATGGGTAAGTAAAATAGCAAGGGCATAACTTCTCCCACCACTGCAAAACAAAAGTCACCTAGGATGACAAAGTGACAGATCAGGGGTAAAAGAGATTAAGAAAGAACAAATAATAATGAACTAAATCAATCAGACAAAGAAGGAAATGATGGTATTGTTAGGTATAATTAAGGAATAAACAGTCACTGTACCAAAAGGAAATGGTTGATGTTCAACCTTTTCAAGAGGTAGCATATGATCAAGAGCCAATGATACTGAAGGAAAAAGTACAAGAGACATTAAAGAGATTGGCAAAGAACAAGGCACTAGGAATTGGTGGAACAAAAATTGAAATATTTTAAGAAAGTGAGGCAGCATTGGAGGCACTAACTCATCTATGCCAAGAAATTTGGAAGACAAATATCTGGCCGACTGATTGGAAGAGATCCATATTTGTGCCCATTCCGAAGAGAGGTGACACAACAGAATGCAGAAATCATCGGACTACATGTTTGATACCCAATGCAAGTAAAGTTTTACTAAAGGTGATACAGAAATGGCTGCAACCATACATTGACAGAGAACTTCCAGAGGTTCAAGCCAGATTCAGAAGAGGCTGTGGAACGAGAGATATCACTGCTGATGTCTGATGGATCTTGACTGAAAGCAGAGAATATCAGAAAGATGTTTACCTGTGCTTTATTGAGGACAAAAGGGCTTTTGATTGTGTGGAACATGACAACATTGCAAAGTTCAAGTATTCCTGAACACAGAATTGTGCTCATGAGGAATCTGTACCTGGACCAAGAGGCAGTTGTTCCAACAAAACATGGAAACACTGGATGGTTTAAAATTAAGAAAGATGTGTGACAAGGTTGTATTCTTTCACTATACTTATTCAACCTGTATGCTGAGCAAATAATCCAAGAAGCTGGGTTCTATGAAGAAAAACATGGCACCAGGATTGGAGGAAGACTCATTAACAACCTGCGATATTCAGATGATACAACCTTGCTTACTGAAAATGAAGAAGACTTGAAACGTTTACTGATGAAGATCAAAGAGCACAGCCTTCAGTATGGATTGCATCTCAGTGTAAAGAAAACAAAAATCCTCACCATTGGACCAATAAAAAACATTCTTATCAACAGAGAAAAGATTGAAGTTGTCAAGAACTTCATTCTTCTTGGATCAACTATCAACACTCATGGAAGCAGCAGTCAAGAAATCAAAGGACGTATTGCATTAGGCAAATCTGTTGCACAAGCCCTTTTTAAAGTGTTGAAGAGCAAAGAAGTCAGCTTGAGAACTAAGGTGCGCCTGACCCAAGTCATGGTATTTTCAGTAACCTCATATTCATGCGAAAGCTGGGCAGTGAATTAGGAAGACTGTAGAAGAATTGATGCTTTTGAGTTATGGTGTTGGAGGAGAATATTGAAAGTGCCATAGGCAGCCAAAAGAACCAACAGATCTGTATTGGAAGAATTGCAACCAGAGTGCTCCTTGGAGGCCAGGATGGCTAAACTTCATCTTTCATACTTCGGATATACTGTCAGGAGAGACCAGTCAGTGGAGAAGGATATCATATTTGGTAAGGTGAAGAGTCAGAGATAAAGAGGAAGACTCCCATCGAGATGGATTGGCCAAGTGGCAGTATCGATGGACTCAAGCATGACAACAATAGTGAGGTTGGCCCAGGATCAGGCAGTGTTTCATTCTGTTGTGCATAAGGTTGCTATGAGTCGGTAATGACTTGATGGCACCTAACAACAACAAAAACAACAACTAACTCATAGTGACCTTATGTACAACTAAATGAAACTCTGCCTGATTTTGTGCCAATCTCACAATCATTGCAATGTCTAAGCCCATTTCAGCTACAAATGTGTCGTTGGGTGTTTTCTGTCTCTTTGGAGGTTTTCCTCATTTTCACTGACTTTCCACTTCATCAAGCATGATGTCCTTTTCTAGGGACTGGTCCCTCATAATAATATGTCATAAGTATGAGACAGGAAATCTGGCCATCCTGGCTTCTAAGACACATTTTGGCTGTATATCTTCCAAACAGACTTGTTTGTTCTTTGGCAGTCCATGACCCTTTTAATATTCTCACCGAACACCATAACTCAAATGCATCAATTCTTCTACAGTCTTCTTTATTCACTGTCCTCCTTTCAATTGCATATGAGATTATTGAAAATACCATGGTTTGGGTCAGGTACACCTTAGTCTTAAAACTGACATCTTTGCTCTTGAATAGTTTAGATAGGTATTATGTGGAAGATTTTTCTAAATCAACATGTCATATGATTTCCTTACTTATGTTTCCATGAGTGTTGATGGTTTATCCAAGCAATATAAAGTCTGACAACTTCAATCTTTCCTACATTTAACTTAATGTTATTCATTGATTGATTGGTGATGAATTTTGTTTAATTTAACTTGAGATGAAATCCATAGGAAGGTGTTGGTCTGTGATCTTCATCAGTAAATATTTTAAGTCTTTTTTGCTTTCAGCAAGCAAGGTTGTGTCATCTGCATATGTCAAGTTGTTAATGTGTCTTCCTCCAACACTGATGCCATGTTCTTCTTCATACAATCCCATTTCTCAGATTATTTTCTCAGCACACAGATTGAATAAGTATGGTGAAAGAGTATAACTACGGCACACATCTATTCTAATATAAAACCATTCAGTGTTCCCTGATTCTGTTCAAATGACTGCCTCTCTTTCTATGTACAGGTACCTCATGAGAACAATTAAGTATTCCGAATCCTCTTTCTCTGCAATGTTGTCCATAGCTTGTCATTATCCACACAATTAAAAATCTTTGCACAGGCAAACATCTTTCTGTATTCTCCATTTTCAATCAAGATCCATCTGTCATCAGTAATGACATCTCTCATTCCACATCCTAGTCTTAATCCTCCTGAACCTCAGGCAGCTCCCTGTCAATGTACTGTTGCAACTGTTTTTGAATTATCTTCAATACAATTCTACTTCTGTAAGATATGAATGATATTGTCCAATGATTTCTGCATTCTGTTGCTTCACTTCTCTTTGGAATGAGCACAAATATGGATCTCTTCCAATCAGTAGGCCTTGTGGCTGTCTTCCAAATTCCCTGGCATAGATGTTCTTGGCATAGGTGAGTGAGTGCCTCCACTGTTGCATAATTTTGTTGAAGGATTTCAATTTGTATTACATCAATTCCCAATGTCTTATTCTTTGCAAATGCCTTAAGTACACCTAGGACTTTTTGCTTCAGTATCGTTGGCTCTTGATCATATGCTCCCTTTTGAAATGGTTAAACATTGACCATTTCTTCTTGGTACAGTGCCTCTCTGTATTCCTTCCATCTTCTTTTGATGCTTTCTGCATCAGTCAATATTTTGTCATTCCTCTTCAATTTGTCATTCCAGCATAGCAAACCATGTGTTTGTCAGATTCAGAATGGATAGTACCAGTCCATTGTAGCTCATTAATGCCTAGTATATAGATGTTTATGAGTTCCTTTTCATTTTTGACCACTTCTAATTTGTTAGATTCATACTTCATACATTCTATGTTCTGATTATTAATAGATATTTACAATTGTTTCTCCTCATTTGACTCGTACTGCATCGGCAATGAAGTTCCCCCAAACTTTACTCCATTCACATCATCATTGTTAATTCTAACTTGACAAGACAGTTCTTCCCTAGTCATATTTCAGTGCTTTCGAATCTAAGGGGCTTAACTTCCAGCATTGTATCTGACAATATATTGGTGCTTTTCATCATGTTTCCACATTCAGTATTCTGGTGCTATCTAACAGAGTTATTCAGTATTATTCATAAGGTTTTCAGGGCCTAGATATTCAGAAGTGTCCGTCTCTCTTTCTTCCTAGTCTGTTTTAGTCTGAAATATGTCCACCATGAGTTACTCTTCTGATATTAAAAATACTGGTGACATAACTTCCAGCATCACAGCAACATGCAAGTCAACACGGTACAACAAACTGGCAGAGGAGTGAAATAAGTAAACTTAAATATATAATCATTTAAAAAATATTTTGAAGATAATAATGTATGTAATTTGTCCTAATCTGTTCACGATCATAAAACATATTTAAAACTCTATAAATCAAGTGGATTCCACTAGCAGCAACCCTATAAGATAAAGTATAACTGTGCCATAGGCTTTCCAAGGCTGTAATCTTTATGGAAGCAGACTGCCACATCCTTCCTTCTCCCATGGAGTGGCAGATGGGTTTAAACTGCTGACCTTTACGATACAGCCAAGCTCTTAATCACTATGCCATCAGGACTCCTTCAAATCAAGACTAGTGCTCCCATATATCTTTAGAATTGTTTAAGCCATATAAATAATAAATGAATGTCAGAATTAGGTCAAGTAGTATTTGGGGATCCAAGAAATATTAGGTTTCTGCTTTGACCAAAGGTATTCATATTTGGATTTCTTTAAAATACTGATTAGCAATATCAAAGCAAATCTTGTCAGTAAATATATCCCTCAATCACTAATTCATAAATTGTGACTGTTACTAGGTGAATGTGTATTTATCTAGGCAAATACACATTTCCCAAATCAATGCAAAGTTAAAAACAAGATCGATACTTAAAAATTTGGAGTCCTAGTGTGGTGCTGTGGAAAATATTATTAGTATGAATGAGTCCCTGGAAAAGGTTATTATGCTTGGTAAAGTAGATGATAAACAATAAAGAGGAAGACTCCCAAGGAGATGGAGTGACAAGAAGGCTGAAACAATGGGTTCCACCAAATATAACAATTGTGAGGATGTCACAGGACTGAACAGTGATTTGTTTTGTTGGGCATAGTGTTGGAGCAGACTGGATAGCACCTAACAACAACAAAGCAACATATTAAAATAGAGATTTCAGTAAGACAACCAAAAAGAAAATTGATTCATTTTAAAAAGTAGTCCCTTATTTATTTATCAGAAACAATCTATGAGAAAAAATAATTTCTAAGCAAGTATTTTACAACGACATCTTAATCAAAAGTGCCTACTTTTAAACACAATGCTATGCTGCTGCACTACATGAGTGATTTATAAATTAAAATGGTGATTTTTTAAAATCTCAGTTTTTGTTTTTCAAAATGATAGGTTAATAAAATGGTTGAAGGCCATTTCCTGGAAGAAAAATGAAATAAGAATGACAAAGTGGTGATAATTGTTAATGCTAACTAATGACAGGAGTATTTATCATATTAAAAGAATTCATCATTTTTTTTTAGGTTATCGTGTCTGATTGAAAGTTTAAACCATAAAAGGCAGTTAAGAATAAATATGTTAGTAAATGTCAAGATGCATAAATAACTACAATTGAGAGATGAATTGAAAACATGACCAGTGAATATGAACAGGACATACCTTGGGTAGCACTTAAATTTACATCTATGTAAATGTAGAAGAAGGTACACTAAAGTCATAACAATGGCTATTTTGCAGAAGGGATCAAGAAAGGCAACAACGTTAAATTACACGTTGGCCGCTTTAACTATTTTTTGAAATATTTTAATATACTCACAATCTCACTATTAACAGTTTATAATAAAAAAAATGAAAGGAAGGAAGAATAATGATAGCTGTGATATTCATAAAGTTTCACTGGTCAATATTTTTAGAAGTAGATCACCAAATCCTTTTTCTTTGTCTAGTCTAGGAGCTCCACAGAAACATATCCATCTTGAATGGCCCTGATTATATTTTAAATACCTGTGGTATAGCTTTCCACATCAAAGCTACATGCAAGCCAGCACTGTACAACAAAATGATTGATGAATGATGGATGCAATGTTTATGAAAAAGAGATTTAAAAGTATGTATTAAATTATGCACTAGTCTATAATGAAGAAGCTCTGGTAGCTTAGTGGTTACGAATCGGGCTGCGAACTTCAAGGTCAGCAGTTTGAAACTACCAGCTGTTCCGCAAGAGAAAGATGAGGCTTTCTACTCCCATAAAGATTTTCAACCTTGGAAACCCTGTATGGGGTCGCTATGAGTTGAAACCGACTCCACGGTACATAACCACTACCACCATTCTATCGTGATCATTTGAAAAGAATTAATGACAATAATCCAGGCCTAATACTTTTATAAACATAACATGGCAAAAGTCTTAAATAATTCTGGAAGAAAACACACACACACACACATAAAAAAGAAAACAAGTAATACAAAAGAAAATTTAAAAGATTCCATACCCATACTCATCCCCAAGAATTCATGCCAAGGTGCTAGTATGTGGGCATTTTAAAATTAATAAAGAATGAAAAATATTTCATTTACTTAATATTATTCTAGAAGGAAAGGATATAAATATGCCTAATTCACTCTTCAAAGTTAAATCCAAAGACAAAAAGATCATATTAATAGAGACACATTTAGATTGATTCAATTTATTAAAGAAACATGTAAAAATGTGACATTACATACAATGAAACTGATTCAAGCATATATGAGGAAATAATAATCCCTAGTGGTGAGACTTATCCTAAGAATATATTAGGGCTTAATAGTAGAAAAATCCATAAATACTGTGATGCATGCATTTTGGTGAAATTAGTGGTCCTAGTGTGGGTTTGTAGACTAAGCACTGGACAGCCAGGTTTGTTTGAATAGCAAGGTCAGTGGTTCAAACTTACCAGCCACTACTCAGAAACCCTACAAATGGTTGATACGAGTCTGAACCAACTCAGCAGAACTTTAGAAAAACAACATAAGAATTTAAAATAAAAGTAATAGCTCCATAAGGATGTAGATGCTTAAAAGTTTAACTTATTGAACTATAATCACAGAAATCGCTTTCCTGTTGGCATAGAGATCTAGTATCATCAGGACTAGTTTCATATATTTAGATTTTTATAAGATCATATTTAGCGAGAAGCTGTTTGATTCAAACTGCTTATCTAGTAGATAGCAGCCCAACTCTTAACCCATTATGTCACCAGTGCTCCTTCCCCAAAGGAGGTTGATATCATTATTATTAAAATATACTTAGGACAAAGAAAATAATTATTGCATGTCACATGTATATACTGTTATATAATCACACAATTCTTACATGCTCTACCTGAAAATCCCTTGGGACAAAATACAGAGGGTCAGACAGGTGGTGGTAGACAATAAAGTAGAGGCAGAAATTAATTATTTAGATTTAAGTATAAGAACCAGGCGCAATGGCAGCAGCCATGGGCTCAAGCTTACCAACAATTATCAGGATGGTGAAGGACAAGGAAGTGTTTTGTTCTGTTTTGCATACGGTTGTTATGAGTCAGAACTGAAGAGATGGCATCTAACATCAATAGCAACATAAGAATTACTTGGAGAATGAGAAATAAAAAGAAGTCATAAGTTACCTATCATGGACATAGGCAGCATTAACTGTTAGATTCTGAAGCCAAAGCACCAGCAAGAGCATTATTTAAGCTTAGTATTAGTATGAGGCAAATATGGGCAATCAAGATTGCAGAAATTCTGAGGTTATACTTTACTTCCAGGTCTCAAGTTACTCTTCCAATTTAATTGATATGAACATAGCTTATGGGAATGTATTATCCACAACAATAATAGTTGTTGTTGTTGTTGTTGTTGTTGTTGTTGTTGTTGTTAGGTACCATTGAGTTGGTATCCACTCATAGTGACCCTATGCACAAGAGAATGAAATACTGCCCAGTCCTGGGCCAACCTCACAATGTTGCCACGCTTGAGCCCATTAATGCTGCCACTTTGGCAATCCATCTCATTAGGGGTCTTCCTCTTTTTCTCTGACCCTCCACCTTGCCAAACATGATATCCTTCTCCAGCGACTGGTTCCTCCTGACAATATGCCCGAAGTATGAGAGACAAAGTTTGACCATCCTGCACTTCTTCCAACACAGATCTGTTAGTTCTTTTGGCAGCCCATGGTACTTTCAACATTCTCCTCCAACACCGTAACTCAAAAACATCAATACTTCTATGGTCTCCCTTATTCACTGTCCAGCTTTCACATGCATAAGTTATTGAAAATATCATGGCTTGGGTCAGGCACATCTTTGTCCTCAAGCTGACATCTTTGCTCTTCAACACTTTAAAGAGTCTGGTGCAACAAATATGCCAAAGCAATAGGTCTTTTGATTTCTTAACTGCTGCTTTCATGAGTGTTGATGGTTGATCCGAGCAAACAGAAGTCTATGAAAACTTCAGTCTTTTCTTCATTTACATAAATGTTGTTTATTGGTCCAGTGGTGAGAACTTTTGTTTTCTGAACATTGTGGTGCAACCATACTGAAAGTTGTGGTCTTTGATCTTCATCAATAAGTATTTTAAGTCCTCTTCTCTTTCAGTAAGCCAGGTTGTATCATCTGCATATCACAGGTTAGTTAATGAGTCTTCTTCCAATTCTTATATCACATTTTTCTTCATATAATCCAGTTTCTTGTATTATTTGTTCAGCATACAGATTGAATAAGTTTTGTGAAAGAATGCAACCCTGGTGCATACCTTCCCCAATTTTAAACCATTTGGGTTTCCCTTGTTCTCTTTTTAACGTTTTTATTGGGAGATTTACATGCGAGAACATCAGCTTTACACTTATACTATCATATTTCTTTTCATTGCAATGATTACAATCCCCTCCATGTATCATCATATATCCCCAAAGGGTACATACACCACACAGGCCTGCTCCCCGACCCCCAGCTGCCAGCACACAGCCCCTCTCCTGCTCTGAGTCCAATGTCCCCAGCTGCTCCATCTGTCCACGCCATCTTCTCTGTCTCCATCCCTGGTGTCACTGCCTCTCTGGGTAGGTTCCTGCTCTGCGCTCTTCTCACTTTATGGTCCCAGGAGCCTCGGCTCCTGGGCTGCAAAATCAATCACTCTTCCTTTTGTCAAAAAGCATCTACCTCCACATTTCCTAATTCACAGTCAGACCTGATGACGATTATTCACCATTGTACCACAAGACTCTTATCCCCATTTCCTTTTGCCAGTCCGGTCCCAATGGACTGGAAATCATTCAGAGGTAATCATACTTTCCCCCGCCCCATCTGGAGCTATGCTCCCTCTTGAAAGGCTGTAAGCCAGTCACTTCTTGCCTTTATAGATCACCCATTTTGGGTAGCCAATGTCTATGTTGCCCATCCCTGTCAGCCCTGTGTACTGAGGGTGTGGGAGTGATCCTTGCTGTATAGATGTGTTCCCTTTTTTGAGTTAATACGTCCATTTGTTGTTGTTAGGTGCCGTCGAGTTGATTCTGACCCATAGAGACCCTGTATAGGGTTTCTAAGGAGCAGCTGGTGAGCTTGAACTGCCTACCTCTCAGTTCAAATGACTTTGCAGTCTGGAACATTAACCCACAGTGCCACACCAGGTAAAGCTCATCAAATTGTAGCAGGTTGCTCTTTTTTTCTTTCCCCCCTCTTCTTTCTTCTTCTAGTTGAGCTTTGTTCATCAAGTGGGTACTATCTGCAAGTATGAATGTTCTTGTACATCTCTCCTCACTTCATATCAGCTGGATGCTTCACTCTCCACTCTAGTCCTCTATGGCCATGTCACTGCCTCTGGGCCCAGGAGTCCCCAGGTCTTGCCATATTGCAGGTCATCCAGATCTCCACCTGGGTTCACAGGGTCTTTTGAATGTGGTCAGGCTTAGCTCACAACTTCATTGTTGTTTTTCCCCCTCTACACATTATCGGTGACCAATGCAATCACCAGCCAGATCACATGCCTGCTCATGTATTCCCCTTGAGTCTCAGTCTTGGAAGGGGGTTTGCTCTGAGGGGTCTCGACCACTTGTCTTGATGGCTCTTGGGCAAAGAGCTTACTTGTTCTTGTCGTAATCCATCTGACTGCTGTTACTGTTTTGAATTTTTCCTGCCGGTCTTTCTTTCACGAAATATCTTCTGTTCTTCTAGCCGCTCCAGGCTTGTCTACTCGTCCTTTCCAGTGGAA
>NW_006408717.1:1925050-1926288 GCF_000296735.1 Chrysochloris asiatica
TTTCAGCTAATATCAATTTGACGTCAGCACGTCTTTCCATGTCCATTTCTGAATTCAACTTGAACCTCTGGAATTTCTGTCAATTTTTTTTACTTATCTTTAGCAAAATTTTACTTGCATGTGATATTAATAATATTGTCCAATGATTTCCACATTCCACTGGGTCACCTCCATTTGGAATAGGCACAAATATGTATCTATTCCAATAATTTGCCGGGTAACTGCTTCTCAATTTCTAGATGAGTTAGGGTCTCCAGTGCTGCATCAGTTTATTAAAATATTTCAATTTGTATTCCATCAATTCCCGGAGTCTTGGTCTTTGCCAGTGCCTTCAATGCACCTTGGATTTCTTCTTTCAGTATTCTCGGCTCTTGAACAAATGCTATCTCTTGAAATGGTTGAACATTGACCATTTCTTTTTGACACAATGATTCTGTGTACTTCTTCCATCTTCTTTTGATGTTTTTTGCATCAATCAATATTTCGCCCATAGAAACCTTCAATATTGCAATAGAGGCTTTAAGTTTTTCTTTAGTTCCCTCGGCTTGAGAAATTCTGAACTTGCTCTTCTCTTTTGGTTTTGTAACTCCAGGTGTTTACACATTGCATTATACTATTTGATTTTGATTAATATTTGATTAAGATTTCTTGAGCTGCCTTTTGAAATTTTCTGTTCAACTCTTATACCTCCTCATTTCTTCTATTTGCTTTAGCATCTCCACTCTGGAGAGCAAATTTCAAAGTCTCTTCTCACATCCATTTTGGTCTTTTCCTTTTAAGTTGTCTTCTTAATGACCATTTGCTTTCTTCCAGTATGCTGCTCTTGATGTCATCCCACAACTCTTCGAAGGTTTTGGTCTTTAGTGTCTAATGACTCAATTCCGTTCTTCAGATGATCTCTAAAATCAGTTAGGATATGTTCAATGTCATAATTTGGATCTTGTGGGCTTGTTTTGATTTTCTTAAGCTTCTACCTGAACTTGCGTTTGAGTAATTTACCGCCTGTTCTAGAGTCTGCCGCTGATTTTTTTTTTTTTTTGGCTAATGATATGGAGCTTTTCCACCTTGTCTTTCCATTGTTGTTGTTGTTAAGTGCCGTCGAGTCGGTTACGACCCATAGCGACCCTTAACAGGGTTTCCGAGGCTGTAAATCTTTATGGGAGCAGAACGCCTCATCTTTCTCCCACAGAACAGCTGGTAGTTTCGAACTTCTGACCTTGAGGTTCGCAGCCCGATTC
>NW_006408717.1:1926388-1928137 GCF_000296735.1 Chrysochloris asiatica
TTGGTCGGGTATTCTGTGTTGTTGTTGGCGGAGCTCCTTTACTACATGTTCACCCAATCTGCCATCTTGTTTGTTCTCTCCCCCAGTAGTATTTTGAGTGACTTCCATTTCATCACGTTTCAATATTCAATATCTTGGTGCTGACAGTGCTCCACTGCTATTAATACAGTTTTCAGTGACTACATTTTCGGATGTAGTCCATCTCTCCTTCTTCCTAGTATATTGCTGTCTGTAAACTTAGCTGAAACTTGCCCACACTGGGTGACCATACTGGTGTTTTAAATACCAGTGACAGAGCTTCCATAATCACAGCAACATAAAACCCACCACAATATGGCAAACTTATATTATTAGAATAAAATGATTATTTGTTGATCTTAAGTAATCAACTTCTAAACAAATTCTGACTGTTCCTGTGTACTCAAAAATGGCTTGGAAGAAAGACTTGGTGATTTAGCTCTGATAAATCAGTCATTGAAAAATCTGTGAAACACAACTCTACTCTGACACACATGGGGTCATCATGATTTGGAGTCAGCCCCATGGCAATGATTTTATTCCAATCAATTTCCTAATGTAATCTCCAGGTACACAAAGTGATAATCACTTAATTACTAACCTAAACGTTGGTTGTTTAAACCTATCCATACATGTCTCAGAAGAAAGACTTGATCATCTACTTCAAAAGATAATTTAAAATTATAGAACACAGTTATTCTCTGACACAGATTCAAAAACAACTGGTTTCTTTATTTTTTAAAAAAAAATTACATGAGTACATTAATAGTAAAATTCTCTTTTGTTAAGCAGAATTCCTGGGTTTTATTCTGGGTGAGAGAAGATGGGGAAAGACATTGAAAGGATTGTGTGATACCCCATGACACACCACCATGTTCCGAAGTCATTTGTTAAGATGCTAATTCTTTAGGTTTGTAGTAGTTTGTAGTAGTAGTTGTAGTAAAGTGCCATCAAATCTGTTCGTACTCAGCAATCCTGTGTAGGGTTTCTGAGGAGCAGCTGGTTGGTTCTAAACACCAACCTCTCAGGCAGTTAGCGGTCTAGAGTAAGATCCAGAAATTAGTAACTTTAGAAAATATTCAAGAGGGTTCTGATGTTTATGATTTGGGGGCAACACTGCCTTTAGTTAGTAGCTTAATTCCCAGTTAAGGTTTTGTTTACTGAATAACTTGCACAGTGCAATTTACTCTTTCATGCAGACAAAACAACTATTGGTTTTCAAAGAAGATATACAACTTGAATTAAAATACAAAAACTAGTTGCATTACATCAAGACCTTATAAAACAATTTGATCGCTACTTTACTGATTCTAGGGTACAAAGCTGTTAAATTTTTTTCTATTTTTCTGAGATAAAGTCAAGTCTAATTATTATGGTGTGGTGCTATGTTAATGCACTGGACTACAAAGTTGCTTTAAATGCAAAGTCGGATGTTCAAGTTCAGTAGCTGCTTTTCAGAAATAAGTAGGAATTGACTCGATGGCACTTAACAACATCAACAACAAAGTATTATGGGTGCAAAAGATGCTTCGTGAAGACTTTATTTTATGTGAATATAGGAGAAAGAGGGGAAAAAATCACCAAAAAAAGTGAACTGTAAAATGGAATACTAACTCAGTTGTTTTCCTTCTTGCTTTTATTTTGCTTTTAATAATAAACATATCCTGAGATAATTTCAATAAGAAAAATTCAATAAGAAGAAAAAAAAGAAGCTTTGTTGATGTTTTAGTA
>NW_006408717.1:1929419-1931534 GCF_000296735.1 Chrysochloris asiatica
TTCCGAGGGTGTAAATCTTTACGGGAGTAGAAAGCCTCATCTTTCTCCTGCGGAGCAGCTGGTAGTTTTGAACTGCTGACCTTAAGGTTTGCAGCCCGATTCGTAACCACTACGCTACCAGTACTCCTCCCTTTTTGTTATAAAGTTTCTATCTTTACAGTTGTGACAATCTCAATTAATCATGATAACAATTACTCACTATTGAATCAAAAGAATCTTATCCCCATCTCCTTTCACCAGACCCATCTAGACAAGATGAAAACTATTCAGTGGGGAATTCTACCTTGCCCCATACACTCTGAAACTAAACTCCCTTTTGAAAACTTTTAAGCCAGTCATTTTGTGCCTTTTTAGTCCCCCACTTTCTAGGTAGCCAATATCTAAGTTGCCCATCCCTATAAACCCTGTATACAGAGGGGATAAGATTTGTCCTTGATGTGAAGACTCCTTCCTTATCAGTTGGTTTTTTGAGCTACTACATCCATAAGTATAGGTCAAGTTCATCAAACTATAGCAATTTACACTTGTTTCCTTTATCAAAAAGTGTTTTTTAATCTTCACCTCATTGATTTCTGATCATCAAGCCATCAAGGTTAGTTTGAATGAGTGCTGTTTACAAGTTTGGGCATTCTTGAACCTCTCCCCTCACTTCACATCAGTTGTACACTTCTCTCTCAGATCTAGCCCTACATAGCTATGTACTTCGCCATGGGCTCAGGAGTACCCAAGTCTCACCACACCTAGGACTAACCAACCCTTCCTCTTATCTCTCACATCTCCAAGTCGATGGGAACATCTTGGTTTCTTAAGAGCATTTTGTTTGTACTTCTTCCAAGGCAGATTTGTTTGTTCTTATGTCAGTTCACAATTATATTCTATAATATCATAATTAAAATACATTAATATCCTCATGTCTTTCTAATTTATTTCCATGCTTTCACAGGCATATTAGATGATAAAAAATGTCATCTCTTGGGCCAGGTGCACCTTAGTCCTCAAAGTGACATCTTTGCCCTTAATCACTGTTTTCTCCTGTGCAGCAGATTTTCCCAATACAATATGTCATTTGATTTCTTGACTTCTTCCATGAGTGTTGATTGTGGATCCAAGTAAAATTAAGATATAGCAACTTCAATATACTCCTGTTTGTCATGATGCTACTTAAATGTCCAGTTGCGAAGATTATTGTTTTCCTTATGTTCAAGTTTAGTGGGTAGTTAAGACTGAAGACTTTGATCTTCATTTAAGTTACATAAATTACACAAATCCTCTTCAATCTCAGAAAATGACATTGTGTCATTTGTATATCACAGGTTGTTGTTGATTCTCCCTCCAATCCTGAAGACACCTTCTTCTTCATAATGTCTAGTTTCTCCTTTTATTTGCACATCATAGAGATTGAGTAAGTATGGTGAAAGGACTGTGGTGCACAGCTTTCCTGATTTTAAATTATTCAGCAACCCTTTCTCCTGTTCACAGGAGAATTATGTACACCTCTGGACTCTCCGTGTCCATGTACTACTACAACTTTTTGAATTATCTACAGCAATATTTAAGTTGTATATTCAACTATTGTTCTAAAAATTCTGTATTTTGTTATGTAACCTTTCTTTGCAACAAGAACAAATATTCATCTTTTGCAAATGTATTTTCCTGGAGGAAAATAGAAAAGAAAGAGCATATGTATGGTTAAGGAAAATAACTAAATACGTCTTAAAAATAGAAAACTTTATTGAAGAAAAATAATAAAAATGTGATGTTATTTTTTGTGTACATAGTCTCCATTGTTGTTGTTGTCGGGTGCCATCAAGTTGGAACAGATTCATAGCGACCCCATGCAGAGCAGAACGAAACAATGTCTGATCCTGGGCCAACCTCACTACCGCTGCCACACTTGACACCATCAATGATGCCACCTGACTGATCCATCTCGTTGGGGGGTCTTCCTCTTTTTCTCTGACCCTCCACCTTACCCAGCATGATATCCTTCTCCAGCGACTGTTTCCTCCGGACAATATGTCCAAAGTAGGAGAGATGAAGCTTAGCCATCTTGACCTCCAAGGAGCACTCTGGTTGTACTTCTTCCAAAACAGATCTATTGGTTCTTTTGGCAGT
>NW_006408717.1:1931869-1939875 GCF_000296735.1 Chrysochloris asiatica
GAGGATTTTTGTTTTCTTAACATTGAGATGTAATCCATATCGAAGGCTGTGCTCAGTGATCTTCATAAGTATATGTTTCAAGTCCTCTTCACTTTCAGCAAGCAAGGAGACTATACCAACACTTCTGAAGTTGGTACTTTTATCTATCTAACCTTACATCTAAAATTCTACAGTGCTGGCATTCTTGAATGACTCAAATCATGTTCCTTTTACATGTTCTTTGAGTTTAGGGGGAAAAAATTGCAATGATAAGATTAGGGCTGTATGGTGAATGGGGTAAGGTTTTCCAGTAAAACTCTCAAAGTACAGATACATTGTCATGGTGGAAAATAATTCCTCATCATAACTTTCCTGGAATTTTTCTCACCAAAGTAGGTTTCAATATTTTGAAATTTTCTTTGTATTTAGTCCAAGTAATTGCCCTACATTATATGATAAAATATATAAAGGTTACCACTTTGGAATCCCAAATAACAGTTGTCATAATATAACCCTTAAATCCATTGTTTTTATTGGATCCTTTTTTTTCCCTAAGGTACCATAACAAAACTAAAACAAACGTATTAGAGAGAACTTGTGTATAACCATCCTCTAATTAATTTAAATGTTAAAACAGTTAGTTTAATATAAACCTATGCATGTGCCGGGGACCAGCCTCGACAAATTATTAGGAGGCCCTTGAAGGAGGAGGTGGAGTCAGTGAATGAAACAAAACAAAAAAACTCACAGAGTCAATGGGTCATTTTGAGTCTCAGGCAGATGATGGTAATGATGACTCTCTCTCTCTCTCTTTACTTAAAAATTTTGCTTCTTATATACCATTTAGAATATACTATGTTCTCACAATAGTCACATACAAGCAGTTACTAATCAATCAAATATTATATTCTTACATTAAAGGTACAAGAGGAACACAAGGTCACCAAACATTCCTGTGTCTCTATACTCCTTAGTTACTCCTTAGTTACCTTGATAATGTCTGCCTTCTGTGAGTGACTCTGTTTTTCTCTAGTCCTCCCTAAAATGTCTAGTTTGGCCTTGATTTGTTTTTATCTAATCCTCTTTAAATGTCAGGTTAATTTTAAACAAAGTTCTACATCTTAATTTCTAACTTTACCAATGTCTATTACTTTCTATAGATTCATTAGTTACAGCTCACAATCAAAAACAATTTTTACTATGACTGGTCATACATATAATTGATTTAACAATAAAAACAAGGACATAAAAGTACCCTAAAGTTTCATAGTTAAGAACAAAGCAGTAATTTTCTCATACTAACAATTTCTCAAAACCTCTAATCAAATTTTTACTTCTGTTCTTAAGCTCCCACTGCTCTTGACTGTTTCTAAGCTGCTTTCAAAATGCCTAAATGTCCTTGACTAAAACTACATGGAATGTTTCTTAGAAACTTAAGCTTGAATTGCTAAAACTTAGCTAATGTGGTTATCTCTAATGTTAAAACTTATTGTTAATGTAAAAACAATTTTATAACTACAGAAGATTGAATATGGTGTGAAAGTTAATGTTAATGTGAAAGGCAACTATTATAATGTTAGGTTTGTTGAAAGTCTCTAATGATTATGCAAGACTTTCTAAAACTTCTTATAAGGAAATCAGAAATAAACTATTTTTCCAAGGAAAAGCTAGAAACCGCGGGGCCCCTGCATGAATCATCCCTTGTGGCTTTGCCAACAAAGGGGACATTCGTTATCGCTTTGCTAAACAATGAACTTTTCATGCATAAGTCTTCTCGCCATTCTGTCCCTTGGCAGGATGGCATCCGCCATGCATGAATAAGATATAAACCTAGAGCATTAAGTCCTTTTTTATTTACTAATATGTTATTAATAAGATATTTTTAATTAGGAGATAATTTCTCCACAAACTTTTTGAAGTAGCAAGTGTGTTTAGATAGATATACTGATAAATAGATATAGGTAATAGATAGACAGATATATAGATAGAACAAGCTTAGATGGTACTGTAAGATAAACACTGAACTTCTAACTGCAAGGTTGGCAGTTCAAACCCATAATCACTCCATGGAAAAAGATGAGTCTTTCAGTTCTAAACATTTACTGTGTCAGAAATCTAAAACAATGTTACTATGAGTCAGAATCAACTGGATGGTACATATATATATATATATATGTTAATATTCCAGACTGCAAAGCTGTTTGAACTGCAAAGGCAGCAGTTCAAGCTCACCAGCTGCTCCTCGGAAACCCTATACAGGGTCACTATGTGCCGGAACCAACTCACCGGCACTTCACAACAACAATCACACACACACACACACACACACACACACACACACACACACACATATATATATATATATATATGATGTATAGGATGTATAGGATGGGGTAAGGTTTTCAAGTAAAACTTTCAAAGGAAAGATGGAAAGATGCATTGTCATGGTGAAAAATAATTCTTCATCATAATATATAATAAAATATAATATATAACAATAATACATATATTATTGTTAACTTCCATCAAGTTGATTCTGACGCATAGCCACCTTATATAAGGTTTCTGAGGAGCGACTGGTGAACTTGAACTGCCAACCTTGTGGTTCAAATGACCTTGTAGTCCACCCCACAGCACCCCACAAAGGCTCCATACATTTAGAGACAGAAGAGGAAGGATATACATTTAAACGTGCATTGTGATAAAAAGTAGTAAGAGCTATGAAGTCCTGGTGTGGTGCTGTGGGTTAATGCACCACACTGCAAAGTCATTTGAATCACAAGGTCAGTGGTTCAAGCTCACCAGCTGCTCCTTGGTAACCTTATACAGGGTCACTAAGGGTCGGAATCGACTCGATGGCACTTAACAACAACAATTAAATGATAAGGTGTTCTGGTGTGGTGCTGTGGGTTATGCGCCAGACTGCAAAGCCATTTGAACTGCAAGGTCTGTGGTTCAAGCTCACCAGCTGCTCCTCAGAAACCCTATACAGGGTCACTGTGGGACGGAATCGACTCAACAGCACTTAACGACAATAACAACTAAATAATAAAATTACATAAAATCACTTTAGCTTGACATATAATGCCCTCTATTTTCTGGATTTTGCCTGAATGTTCACATATCACTTCCAATGTCATTTACATGCATTTTAAAAAACAATCTTGAAATACTCATAATCCTCTGAATTCACTCTATGCTTAATTCTAAACTTTCTTTTTTGTATGTTTCTTCAGCATACAAACACCTTTCAAACTCTTTATTTTTCAAAATCTGAGCTCAGATATTATGAAATATTTTTCAGAATTTCCTGATTTTCTTTTTCTCATTGTTTTTTCTCAGTAAGTTGCCCATAAGTGTGAAATATGTCTCATTGCATGGATTCTGGATGATACACCCTGCCATGATTGAGATCTCTATATTTTTGTCCCCCAAATATTTTATTTAGATATTAAATTTAAGAAACCACACATGAACTATATTTGGCATACAGTTCTCATTTCAACATAAGAAATAAAATAATTCAGGGATGGTAAAAAAAATACAACAAAATAGAATAAAATCACCACCAACAAAACACAGAACTATGTACAGCTTAGATTTCGCAGTGTCTTTAAATAGGTTGTAGTACTTTTTAAAGTAATTGTCTTTTTCTTCTATACCTACCCCTTTAAAGGTCAGGTATTAAGGAATCATTTTCTTGGGATAAAGAATGTTTCTTCCATCTCTTTATCTAGACAACCTAATTAATGTGTAGCACATAGCCATCAAACAAAAGTTTATATTGACAGAATGAATTGATGAATGACTGTTTTTAAATCCAGTCACATCATTACTTCATTTTTCATTAAAAAATACATTTTATTAAAGTGTTCAGATAAGAGGGAGAATTCATTGGTTAAGTAAAGTTACAGCTTCAAACATTTTCAAATGGTAATTGAATGACCACAGAATGCAATTGAGCACAGACAGTTCTTCTGTGACCTCTTTATATGTATTATACTAATAAGAACACTCAAGAAGAGATTTCATGGAGAGATTCTAAAAGTCAATTTAAATGTCAGGAGAAAATAAGAAAACTCATAGTGTTCTTGGGCTGGAAAAATGGTTGAAATTGAATATAAAAATGTCATAATAGATTTTAGTGGAGTTATAAATTTCAGTAAAAATAAATTCCATTTTGAAAATGCCTTTCCAAATAGTGTCTTTGAGGAAAGAAATGTGTGAATCAAACTTATATTTAACTTATGACTGACAAGAACTGTGAACTTTAATAATCTGTTTTTCTTTTCTACTTTCCTTGTATTCTATCATTAGCATTACTTCAGAAGCATGGCCACAAGCTAGAAAAACCATAAGGAAAGTACAGAATTCAGTGGGAAGTCATTAAATTTTTGTAAGAGAAGTGGCTTAAATAGGTGGGAAGAAAATTAAGTAGATGTAGAATTCAATTGGTCAAGCAATAGAATAATTTAAAGGTCACCTCAACCTGCTTGGGGTCACATTATCCTGCTAAAAAAAAGTTGAGAAAATTGTTTTTTTAAATGTAGAAGGGTGTGAATTGTGTCATCCTTTCAATTATGGATAATCAGAATCATTTTGAATCTCAAAAAGCCTAAATTTACGAAAACAACATATGTAGTTCGCAGTTTTTGTGAGAAGAGCTTCCAGAAAGAATTCTGATAATCATGCTGCTATATGAGTCACCAAAAGGAGACAAAATCAGGAAGTTGTTAGACTCTGAATTTGCTGAGTCAAAACCCTGCTACCACAATCAGAACTATGTTGTATTTGAAATACTACTAACAGCATTCTAGCCTCAAAAGTTCAGGAAGACAGTTAAAAAAGGGTTTAGAATGAATATGGACTACTTAATTCTCATTATCCACAGCAGTTCACATCTTTGGATATTCTACATTTTTTTGGTATAGCCCTCTTCCAATACTAGAGGTATAAAATATGCATTTTTTTCTTAACAGACAAAGATAATTATATTTCAAATTTTTAATTATAATGAACTAAAAGTAACTTTTAAAGTCAAGCAATTCTAACAGATTTTTCTCTTACACAAAGCAAACATCAAGCATCTCACATTAATTCAACTATTAAAAAGATCACCATTAATCTCAAGAAAGTTAAAGTTCATCTTTTTCTGCATCTCGTATTTACTATACAGTGTGACTAGAGAAAAATAAAACAAAACAAAACAACAGGACATGCTATTAAACACACATACAAATGCACTCACACATGTGTATGGCAGAAACTCAGCTCCTGGTAGGTTCACCTTAGATTCAGAGAGGCCAAAGAAACTATAAGGGGCATCAAGAAGGGGATTCTTGCAACTTTATTATCTCAGAAGGTGGCCTGTTGGACAAGCATCTTCTGAGAAACTGCCCCACCACCCAGTTCTGCCTGGCTTATATAAGTAACAACAAAAAAAAAAGAAGGCAGGCTATCAACTGTTACATAAATGATTTACATAAATGGGTTACATAATGCATGTTGTCCCTAAGGGTTAAAGCTGTAAACAAGACCACTTACAAGGCCATTTGCAGAGTGTTAGATCCTAAAGAAGCCATTAGGAGGCTACAACAGAACTATGAAGAGACAGATGTCCTGATACCTTAGGCACAGCTGCAAGAGCATGTGTTCATACATACATACACACATACATAAAAGTGCTCTATATATTTGTTCTTCACAGACAGTCTGTACCAACTATCATGAGCACCTGGTAGTCATTCATTTGTATGAATTGAATGGGAAACTCTGTTCATTAGATATTTAAGGACATTGCTAGTTTGTTGTCTGGCATGTAGTGTTGTACAAGAGGGGCAGGTTTGCATGGGATGATAAGAAGAGAAATGACCAGACTGAGTCTGGTAGCATGAATATACCAATCTAAACAAAATAGAGTTGGTTTAGTCATTATGAGAAACTTGCATATGAGAAAGTTTTAAAAAGTTAGCTGAGATGAACTTATGGTCCTAGAAGGAGAACAGGACAAGAATGTTGTTGTTAAGTGCCCTCGAGTTGGTTCTGACCCATAGTGACCCTGTATAGTGTTTCCAAGGAGATGCTGGTGAGCTTGAACCACCAACCTTGCAGTTCAAATGGCTTTGCAGTCTGCCGCATTAACCCACAGCGCCACACCAGGACTCCTGAACAAAAAGAGTAGGACATGCTTAAACCCACCCAGATAGTTATCTCAGGAATTAAGCAGTGGAGACCCTAAAGGTAGCATGTTTGAGGAAGTTTATTGATTTATTGTTTCCTTTTCCCAAAGAATGCTATCTTGATGTTAAAACAGACTAAGTGTATATCCAAATGTAATTTACTCTATGTAATGTGCCTGTTCTTCATAATGGACAGGACAATATTGAGACATTATTCTCTTCATCCTCCAAACTGCTGGCCTTCTGGTAATAAAACTTGGATTGGGTTTCTCCCCATCTCTGTGACTGACTACAGTGACAGACTGCAAACCTTCACTTCAGTTTGGCAGAAATTCCAGATTATGATTTTGCATTTTCACTCTCCAACTCATTATGATCCCGTTGAGATTACTATGGGATGGTGACATATTTCTTTTGTTATAACACCAACTTATAGTTTCAGGTACTGACACTGATGTTTGGTTCAGTATGTATTCAGAAGAAGGAGCCCTGGTGGCACTGTGAGCTAAGTTTTGAGCTACTAAACACAAGGTGAGTGGTTCAAACTTACCAGTCACTCCATGAGAGACAAATGAGGCTGTTGGATCTGGTATTGGCTGGTACTGTGCTTTCAGAGAAGAATCATCTAACATCAGTGATCATATACCTCATACCATGTTCTCTTCAACATCCAGTTTGAATTTCTGGCACCTCCTGTTCGTGGAGGAAATATTGGAGAAATAATTCTGTCACACATGCATTTCATGCAGCTCTGTGATGTCCTCTGCTCTGGCATCAGCATCATAAAAGTAATTTATAAGTGCCAATTCTCTTACTTTTACAGTTTCTTTATCTAAGAGTCATTATTTCCAATTTATCCATCTATTTTGGGAAGCCAACTTAATTGGAGGAAATGGTGGCTATCCCAATTTCATCATTAATTAAAAATATTGTGAGTATAAAACCTTTTTATCTTAAATGAACACAGTCAATCTGAAAGAAATAGTGAGTATTTGATCTAGTACATATAAGGTAAAATAGTATAGGATGGTTTTCATACATTAGGAAAATTATTTAAGGAAAACCCATCTCTTGAAAACTATTTTATTTATCTAGAGCTGCTGTAACAGAAATATCCCAAATGGAGGTTCTAACAAATAGACACTTATTCTTTCTCAGTCTAGGAAGTTGAATTTTAATTCAGAGTCCTAGCTCAGGAGAAATGCCATAGTCTCCTTTCACTATCTGTAGGCCCAGTATTCTTTGATATGTCTATATATCTCTGTTCTTGGATCTAAGAGTCCTGGTTTGACACTGTGGGTTAATGTGCTGGCCTGCAAAGTTGGTTTGAACTGAAACGTGGGCAGCTCAGGCTCACCAGCTGTTCTTCAGAAACCCTATACAGGTTTGCTCTGGGTTAGAACTGACTCAACAGTGCATAACAATAACATCAACAACAACAAGCCTTGTAGAGCAGGGACCAAAGTTCTCCACCCTTGGCTCTTCTTTCTTAGTATAGTAGGTCTAGCTCTGTAACAATGTCTCTCCTTTTTAAGGTCATACCTATAATGAAAGTTTCCTTCAATTGATTGGCTGCTCACATCAGATCTCATCATGGAAGTGATTATATTATATTAAATCTCATTATGGAAGATTATCGATTAACTTCTGAGAATTCTGGCCCAGTCAATTTGATACAAAACCTTAACTATCACAGGAACTCTTTAAAATATTCTGAATGGCACCGAACAATTCGTTTAAATGGTTTAAATTGTTCACTGCAAAAAATAAGCCAATGTTTAATGTTCACTTATATTTTGAAAAAAACATATATTTCATGCCCTTTCTCTAGTTTTTTTTTTTTTTTTT
>NW_006408717.1:1939975-1969487 GCF_000296735.1 Chrysochloris asiatica
TTTTTTTTTTTTTTTAATCTACATATTTCTTCATATTCAATTCTGTGTTCCACTCCAATAAAACCACATTTCAGATATAACTGATAATCTAATTATTTAACAAAACAATTTCTTTTAATTTCTTGTTAATGTCCATGCATTATTGGAAATATTCTCTATCACACTCTCTTTGAGGCTCTTTTCTCTTTCACTCACATGACATGCTTTCAGTGAATATCCTTTAGCTCTCTGAGATGTACTTCAATTTATTTTGCTACAGCTTTAAGATCCAGCTCCTTAACCTCTGCCAGGATATAACATAAAATCAACTCACACGAAGAGACTCATTGCTATCCCTCTTAATAAACTTGAGCTTTACTATATGCTGATTTATCTGAAACATACTTTTTCTCCTTAATTAAAGTATGTTAGTGTTGTTAAGTGCTTTTGAGTACTTCTGACTCTTAATCATTCTGTATAGGTTTTATGAGGAGCAGCTGGTGATTTGAACCACAGATATTGAAGTTCAAATAGAGCTTGCAGTCTAGTGCTTATCCTGTAGCACCACACCAGGACTTGAGTACGACCTCTTTATCTACCCTTGAGATCCAGATTTACCAGTCAAATTTCTTGTCATCCTTCAACATTTAGATGAGAGTTTTTCATTTATATGAAGTCTTCTGGAATATTCATATTTTGCAATGTTGTCCATAGCTTGTCATGATCCACACAATTGAAAGCCTTTGTGTAGTCAATAATGCACAGGTAAACATCTTTCTGATATTCTCTGCTTTCAGCCAAGATCCATCCGACATCAGCAATGATATCCCTCATTCCATGGCCTCTTCTGATTCCAGCTTGAACCTCTGGAAGTTCTTAGTCAATGTATGCTTGCAACCTTTTCTGTAATACCTTTAGTAAAACTTTACTTGCATGGGAAATCAAAGACATTGTCCGATGATTTCTGCATTCCCTTGGGTCACCTCTCTTTGGAATGGGCACAAATATGAATCTCTTCCAATCAGTCAGCCATATAGTTGTCGTCCAAATTTCTTGGCAGAGATGAGTGGGTGCCTCCTGTGCTGCCTCACTTTCTTGAAAGATCTCAATTTTGATTCCATCAATTCCTGGTGCCTTGTTCTTTGCCAACTCCTTCAATGCAACTTGGACTTCCTCCTTCAGTAGCATTGGCTCTTGGTCATATGCTGCCTCTTGAAATGGTTAAACATACCATTTCCTTTTGGTACAGTGGCTCTGTGTATTCCTTCCATCTTTTCTTGATGTATTCCCAGAGAATCTTTCAGTAACGAAAGTCAAGGCTTGACTTTTTTCTTCAGTTCCCCCAGCTTGAGCAATGCTGACTGCGTTCTTCCTTTTTGGTTTTCTGATTCCATATATTTGCACATTTTGTTGTAATATTTTGCTTTATCGTCTCAAGCTGATCTTTGAAATTTTCTATTCCACTCTTGACCTCCTCATTTCTTCCATTTGCTTTAGCATCACTATGCTGGAGAGCAAGTTTCAGTGTCTCATCTGACATCCATTTTGACCTTTTCCTTCTTTCTTGTCTTCTTAATGACTTTTTGCTTTCTTCATGTATGATGTTCTTGATGTCATCCCACAACTCTTCTGGTCTTCAGTCTTTAGTGTTTAATGTATCAAATCTGTTCTTCAGATGATCCCTAACTTCAGGTGTGATATATTCAGATCATATTTTGGCTCTTGTGGGCTTGTTTTCATTTTCTTCAGCTTCAGTATGAATTTGCATATTAGTAATTGATGGTCTGTTCCACAGTCTGCCACTGGCCTTGTTTTGACTGATGATATGGAGCTTTTCCATTGTCTCTTTCTGAAGATGTAGTCAATTTGATTTATATGTCTTCCATCTGGTGAGGACCATGTGTATAGTCATCTCTTAAGCTATCTAAAGAAGGTATTTGAAATGAACAAATCATTGGTTTTTCAGAATTCTCCAGCATGCATTCTCCAGCATCGTTTCTATCACCAAGGCCATATTTTCCAACTACTGATCCTTCCTCTTTGTTCCTAACCTTTACATTCTGGAACACTTAATTGTGCTCATGAGGAATCTGTACCTGGACCAAGAGGCAGTTGTTCGAACAGAACATGGGAACACTGAATGACTTAAAATTAAAAAAAGGTGCGTGACAAGGTTGTATTTTTTCACCATACTTATTCAACCTATATGCTGAGCAAATAATCTGAGAAACCAGGTTCTATGAAGAAAAACGTGGCATCAGGATTGGACAAAGACTCTTTAACTACCTGTGATATGCAGATGATACAACCTTGCTTGCTGAAAGAGAAAAGGACTTAAAACATTTACTGATGAAGATCAAAGAGCACAGCCTTCAACATGAATTACATCTCAGTGTCAAGAAAACAAAATTCCTCACCACTGGACCAATAAACAGCATTCTTATCAACGGAGAAAAGATTGAAGTTGTCAAGGACTTCATTCTTCTTGTATCAACTATCAGCACTCACAGAAGCAGCAGTCAAGAGATCAAATGATGTATTGCATTTGGCAAATCTGCTGCATAAGACCTTTTTAAAGTGTTGAAGAGCAAAGATGTCAGCTTGAGGACCTAGGTGCACCTGACCCAAACCATAGTGTTTTCAATAACCTCATATGCATGCAAAAGCTGAACAATGAATAAGGAAGACCTTAGAAGAATTGAAGCATTTGAGTTATGGTGTTAGAGGAGAATATTAAAAGTTCCATTGGCTACCAAAAGAAACAAAAGATCTGTTTTGGAAGAAATGCAGCCATAGTGCTCCTTGAGACCAAGATGGCCAAACTTCGTGTCTTATACTTCAGAAATAGTCAGGAGGGACCAGTTGCTGGAGAAGTATATCATGTTTGGTAATGTGGAGGGTCAGAGAAAAAGAGGAAGACACCCAGCAAGATGAATTAGCCAAGTGGCAGCATCAATGGACTCAAGCGTGGCCACAGTGGTGAGGTTGGCCCAGGATTGGACAATGTTTCGTTGTCCTGTGCATAAGGTCTCTATGAGTTAGTACCAACTCGATGGCACCTAACAACAACAACAACAAAGTCTTCCACTCATTTGTAGCACATAGCTTACTTTTCAAGACGCAGAAAGGTCTGTGGCTGATAAAATTTTAACTCTTTTGAGTTTTTGATATTGAATTACCACATTCTTCTCTGGGAGCTTTTATTTCTTCATTGGATACAAAACTAACTTTCCTGCTAGAAAACAAAACTTCTCACAATTGGACCAATAAATAAAATCATGATAAACTGAGAAAAGATTAAAGTTGTCAAAGACTTATTTTAATTGGATCCAGAATCAAAACTTTTACTGGTGGTGGTAGTAATGTGCCTAAAAGTTGGTTCCAACTCACTGTGACCCTGATAGGTTTTCTGAAGCTGTAAATCTTTACAGAAGCAGAAAGCCTCATCTTTCTCCCACAGAATGGCTGGTAGTTTCACACTACTGACCTTGAGGTTAGCAGCCCAACTTGTAACCACTACACCACCGGAGCACCTTGAAACTCTTACTACCAGAAGTCAAAAAATCAAATGATGCATTGCAGTGGGCCAATTCACTACAAAGAAACCTTTTTAATGTGTTAAAGAGTAATGATACTAGTTTGAAAACTGAGATGTTCCTGGCCTAAGCCATGATATTTTCAATTGTCTCATATGCATGTGAAAGTTGGGTAATCAAATAATACATTAGAATTGATGGGTTTTAATTGTGGTGTTGGAGACAAATATTGAAAACAGCATGGAATGCAAAAACAAATGTATTTGTCTTAGAAGAAATACTATCAGAATTCTTAGAAACAAGATGATGAGACTTTGGTCATCTTTCTTTAGATAATCCCTGGATAAAAGTTACCATGCTTTCTAAAGTTGAGGGTCAGTGAAAAAGAGGAAGAACCTCAATAAGATTGATTGTTCGAGTAGCAGCCACAATAGCCTCAACCATATCAACTATTATGAGGATCGCACAGAAGTGGGCGGGGTTTTAAAATCCATTACATGGTTTGCTATGAGTCTGGACTCATTTCATGTCACTTAATAACAATGGTAGGAATTCAGGAAATTGGAAAAGCCACATTCTCTCTCTCCTCTAGAATAAGATCCTTCCTTGTTTGTGCCAACTTCTGGCAACCCTAGACATTTCTCACTGCTCCATGTTTGTTAAATGATTTTTCAGATAATTATCTGTCTTCTCTCTATTTCTGTATGCTGTCCACTGGAAAGAAATTAGGAACAACCCTCTCCAGCGCAATCTATGGTATTTCCAATTGCTTCAGCTGTATGTGAAAGTTGGACAATGAATAGGGCTTGTTGTTGCTGTTGTTGTTAAGTGCTGTCAAGGACTATGAAAAAGAGGAAGATCCAGTATCATGGACTGACACAGTGGCTGCAACAATGGACTCAGCTGTAACAATTATCACAAGGATTGTAAAAGACTGGGGACACTTTTCTTCTGTTGTGCATTACCTGGCTATGAGTAGAAACTAACTCCATGGCAACTACCAACAACAAGTATTCAGCACAACTACTTCAATAAAAGATACCACATCCAAAAAATATAGCAGTTACTGGTATAGGAGCAAATATGTCTTTCTTTTTTGCATTGTACACAATTCAATCAATAAGACTGAATAAATTATCATCTTAAAATACCTTTGTGTCTTCGTGTACGTGTAAGAAGCTGTCTCTCATATCTCTATTCAAGATAACCACTTGTTTTTCTGTTGTTGTTATTTTTAGGTGTTTTCAAGTAGGTTCTGACTCATAGTGATCCTATCATAACAGACAAAATCATTGTTCAGTCCTGTGCCACATGCAATAGTTGTTCTGTTTGAGCCCATTGTTGCTGCCACTGTGCACTGTGTAAGTTCAACTTGTTGAGCATCTTCTCTTTTCCCATTATCCTCCACTTTGTTGTTATTGTTAAGCACTGTCTAGTAATTTCCAAAGAGCAGCTGGAAAGTTTGAACAGCTGTCCTTGTAGTTCAAGCCAAACTTGGAGTCCTTTCCCTCAGACTGATCCCTCCTGACAACAAATCTAAAATAAATGAGAGCAAGACATACCATCATCACTTTTTTTTTTAAAGTTTTTATTGAGAATTATGTGTTAGTTTACATGGGTGAACATTATCTTTACATTCATACTATCGTACTTTGTTTCATTGCAACGATCACAATCCCCTGCATGCATCATCAAATACCCAAAGGGTACACCTCACACTCCTGCCCCCTAGCCACCAGCACACAACCCCTCTCTCTCCCTGAATCCAGAGTCCCCAGCTGCTCCTTCTATCCACATCATTGCCTCTGCCTCCATCCCTAGTGTCACTGCCTTTCTGGACACGGTCTCACATTTCGCTTTTCTCCCTTGATGGTTCCTGGGATCTCTGCTCCTGGACTCCAAATCAATCACTTCCCTCTTTTTGTTACCAAACATTTACATTTACCTTTCCAACACTTCCTGTCAGACCTAACAGCAATCATTCCCTATTGAACCACAGGAGTCCTTTCATCCTTACCTTTTATTAACCTCATCCAGATAGGTTGGAAACAATTCAGTAGAGTCTACCTTTCCCTTCATCCTCTGGAGCTAGCTTCTCTATTGAAAGCTTGTAAGCCAGTCACTTCTTGTCTTTGTAGTCCCCCCATTTTGGGTAGCCAATGTCTAAGCGCCCCCACACACACACTTCTTGTTGACCCTGTATACTAAGGGGCTTGGAATGATCCTCACTGTAGAGATTTTCTGCTCCTTTGTCATACTGCAACTACAAGCATAGGTAATGGTCATCTACTTACTCCTTTATTTTTTCTTCCCTCTTCTTTTTTCCTCTAGTCATGTTCTGATCATCCCGTCATTGATGCCAGGTCAAACGGGTAATATCTGCAAGTGTGGGTGTTCTTGTGCATCCCCCTCTCTTTATATCAGCTGGATGCTTTACTCTAAGAGAAGATAGGAAGATCTTTGATGACAGATGTTGGCTAAAACTAGGTAAAGGGAAAGAGAGAACATACTTTTAAAATTGTTGTTTTTGTTAAGTGTCATAGAGTTGGTTCCAACTCAGCAACTCTGTAAAGCATTTCCTGGAGGATTGATGGGTTTGAGCCATCAACCTTGTAATTAGCAGTTTGGTGCTTATCTGACAGTGACACATTTCTTATTCTTAAGTGCCATTGAGTCCATTCTGACTCATAGCAACCCTGTATAAGGTTTCTGAGGAGCAATTGGTGAATTCAAACTGCCAAACTTGTAGTTAAAACTGGCCTTGTGGTCCAGTGCATTATCCCAAATTGTCATACCAGGACCCTACAGAGACACACTAGGACTCCACAAATGCTTTCCACAATGGCCTAATTGAAGATTTTAGGAGTTCTGGTGTGGCACTGTTGGTTAGTGTGTTAAACTGAAAAGTTGGTTTGAACCTTAAGGTCAGCGGTTCAAGATCACCAGCTACTCCTTGGAAGCCTTATATAGGGTCACCATGGGTTGGAACTGACTCTATGGCACTTAAGGAGACAACAATTAAAGAAACAAAGAAATCAGGAGAAGACTTAATTGAAAACAAAAGAACAAGAAAAAACCATGAATCAGGCTTATTGAGAAAATAGGATGCTTGTGGTGCTGTAGGATTAATACTAAACTGCCAACCACAAGGCTGGAGATTCTAACCCACCAGGTGCTCCTTGGAAACCCAATACAGGGTCCCTATGAGTCAGAGCTGACTCAAGGGCACTTAACAACAACAACAAATGACTTAAGGAGGAAACGCTCTTAAGAGTTTTTTTTAAAGAAACTCTTCAGAACATGTTATTTGTTTGAAACAGACTACTGTCTTCAGTACAGATTGCACCTCAATGTAAAGAAAACAAAAATCCTCATAATTGGGCCAAAAATAATGTCATGCTAAACAGAGAAAAGCTTGAGGTTGACATAGACTTTATTTTACTTGGATCCACAATCAACAGTCATGGAAGCAGCAGTCCAGAACCCAAAAAGCATATTGCATTAAGCAAATATATCACAAAAGACCTCTTTAAAACATTAAAGAGTAAAAATATTACTTTGAGGACTAAGGTATACCTTACACACGTCATGGTGTTTTCAATAAACGCATATACATGTAAAAGTTGAGCAATGAATAAGGAAGACCATAGAATTATTGTTTCATTTTAATTTTGATGTTGGAGAAGAATTTTTAAAGTGCCATGAACTGCCAGAACAAACAAATCTGCCATGGAAGAAATGCAACTTGAATGTTGCTTAGAAGCAAAGATGGCATGACTTTATCTCTCAGACTTCGAACATATTATCAGAAGGGCTCATACCCTGAAAAAGGACATCATGTTTTGTAAAATGGACAGTCAGGAAAAAAGAGGAAGATCTCCAGTGAAATGATTAACACAGTGGCAGCAACAATGGGTTCAAATATAACAATTGTGAGGCTGGCACATGATCAGGCAGTGGTTCATTCTGTTATGCATAGACTTGTTATGAGTCATAATAAACATGATTGTATCTAACAGCAAAGAGCCCTAGTGTGGTGCTGTAGCAAAAGCACTGGACTGTTAACTGCAAGTTCAGGAGTTCATACCCATTAGCCACTCTCAGGAACTTCATACAGCATCACTACGAGTTAGAATCAGTGTCAACTTGATGGCAAACAAAACAACGGAAATCTTGAAGCTTTTTGGGTTTTTTGCTCTTTCATGGGCGTCCTGATGTACTGTAGGATAAGCACTGGATAAGTTTGGTGGTTCTAACCTACCAGCCACTCCTCAAAAAACCTCTAGAGTGTAGCTATGAGTCAAAACAAACTAGATAACACTAAAAAATAGACTATAATGGGAGTCCTGGTGGCTCAATAGGCTACTAACCACAAGGTTAGGGATTCTTACATACCAGTCATTTAATGGTAGAAAGATAAGGCTATCTTCTCCAGTAATTATTTACAGCCTCAGAATGCTATGGAACAAGCAGTTGTGCTCTGTCTTACAGGCTTCTATGAGTCTGAATTGACACAGCAGCAGTGGATTTTGCCTGTGCAGAACAGTGCTTTGTCTGTACATACATCTGCCAATCACTCTTATTTCTTTTTATATAAATCCTATTACCATGGTCATCTAATTACACTAATATCTAGTATCCAGACCATAAGGAAATTGAGAGGACTTAAGCAACTTTGATAATTTGCTAGATGATTAACAAAAACAAATACTAAATTATAATGTTATATTTATTTCCTGAATGTTTGCTATAAAATACTTTAATAATAAAAATCACCTAATACACTATCTCTAAACTTGTGAGCATTACACATTAACAGAACAATAAATCTTAACATCTTTATAATTCTTTAAGGCTTAGTAGTTACTAGCATATTTTTATCTATTGCTGATACTAAGTGCTTCTGCAAGGTTAATGGATTTTAATTTGGATGTCATTATGTTACTCTCTCTGCAATTTCCTGTCTGTTGTACAGAAAAAATTTAATCTATTGAAGCTTAACATGGGGCTAAGTCATGATGACCTGCTGATAATTGCTGATTGACAATGATGCAAAATGGTTCATTCAAGAAATCTGGTTTGGCTTATCTGTCAGGAGCCTTGTGAAATGTTACAAAGATTATTGTAAAACATGAATCTTAATTTGACTACCATTAGTTACTCTAGTGATAGATCACTGAGGCCATATTTACACAAGTGGCAGCAGCATGATTATAGAAGAACCCTCAGCATTCTCTTCAGACAAACTAATTAACTGACACGTCTCCATAGACATTTGAGAAGCATTTAAAATTATTGACAAATCCATTAAAACACAATAAATAAATCTATGATGATTAGTTGGGTCATATATTAGAGTACAGAGCTTTTCACATTTATCTACATTAGTGAATATCCAATATTAGATATGGTCAGAATGGAATAAGAGATATATTGGAACAACTGACAAAATTTAAAAGATACATGTAGGATACTGTTAACAATTTACAATTAAGCAAAGATGGAGCATGAGCAGTCTGTAGTTTTCTTGCAATAACTTTTAAATTTGAAATTATTTCAAGATAAATTATTGCAAAAACTCATTCCAAATAATTAGAAAGGAAAACATTATGAAGTAAAACAGTGGTAATAGTATAAATTTCATTTTCAGTCAAGTCAACATTAAACCAAAGAGTAAACATGAGTGTGCTGATATGTTTATTTCTATTGGTGGACAAATAACTCTATTACTATAATACTTAGGGGATTCCATACATTTATGACATTTCAAAAAAGATCTTCATATAATTTTATTTTAAAAACAACCAGTACTTCATCTATTTTAGTCATATGCACTTTAAGCAGTATAAAAAGAAAAGGATTATTTCTAATATTGCTCATCCAGTTGCCAAGTACTTCAGAAGAAATATGAGCTAGGAATCTTTAGAGGTAAATTATGACCTGTAAAAGATATATACTACCGGCTGACTGGAAGAGAGGACATATACACAGGAGCGCCCACACTTGCAGATGATACCCACGTGACCTGGACTGAATGACTGGATGATTGGAGCTCAACCAGGAGAAGAAAGAAGAGGGAAAAAAAAAAAAAAAAAAGAGTGAGCTGATACGGTCTGATGAACTTGACCTATACTTATGGAGCAGCGATTCAAAAGAGGGAACAAATCCTCACAGCAAGAAACATTCACACGCCCACACAGATACAGAGTGGATGGAGAAGGGCAGCTTGGACATTGGGTATTCAAATGGGGAGGGGAGGACTACAAAGGCAAGAAGTGACTGGCTTACAAGCTTTCAAGAGGGAACCTGGTGCTAGGGAGCATGGCGGAAGGCAGAATCTCCAGTAGGTACTATTCAATCTGTCTGGGCAGAGCTGATGAAAGGAGATACAGATGGGTAACTCATGATACTGTAGTGAGTAATACTTATCAGGACGGATTATGAGGATTGGAAATGCAAAGGTGGAAGTTTTGTAACAAGGAAGGGAGTGATTAATTCTCCAGGATAGGAGCGGAGGCCTCTGGGACCATCAATGGAGAAGAGCCAAGAGCAGGCCCCTACCCAGAGAAACAGAGATGCCTGAGATAGAGACAGAGATGATGACATGGAGTGATGAAGCGACTGGGGACCTTGAACCCAGAGAGGGAAAGGGACTGTGGGCCGAAAACTGGGGGGAGGAGGGGGAAGAGTAAGGGGGTAGGTTTCTGGAATATACCCTTTGGGTGGTTGATGATGCATGGAGGGGATTGGAACCATGGCAGTGAGATGATATAAGATGGAATGAATGTAAAACTAAAGTTCTCCCATGTAAACTATCATATAATTCACAATAAAACATTAAATATATATATATATATATATATATATAACTTGTAAATAAATAAAACTTATAAAATATTTAGCTAATATAAATTGATGCCACATTCACTTCTAAACTATTTTATGAAAATATCAATAATAGCAATATAGTTCGTAATATCTGTTCCCTAATATTTCCTACTTAATTTTACCTAGGAAATACACATAACCATCATTCATCTGTCAGGTTTTTGTACAATGGTGGCTAGCACATAACTGTGATGTTAGAAGCTATGCCACAGATATTTTAAAAACCAAAAGGGTTACCCATACTGGGAAGGCTTTAGCAGAACTTCCAGACTCAGACAGATAGGAAGAAGGGGAGATGGCCTACTTTTTGTTCATGTTTTAATATTTTTGTTTAATAAAGGTTTGTGTAAGTATAAATTTGTATAAAATTTTTATATTAAAAAAAGCTTTAATAAATGTTTCCATGACCCATATTTGTGACCATTTCAAAGAAAGGTGACCCAATAGAATATGGAAATCATCGGGCAATATCAGTGATAGCCCATGTGAGTAAAGTTTTACTAAAGGTAATACAGAAAGGGTTACAACCATACATTGACAGAGAACTTACAGAGGTTCAAGCTGGATTCAGAAGAGTTTATGGAACAAGGGATATCATTGCTGATGTCAGATGGATCTTGGCTAAATGCAGAGAATATTGAAAAATGTTTAGCTGTGCTTTACTGACTATGCAAAGGGATTTAATTGTGTGGGTCATGACAAGCTGTCAATAGCATTGTGAAATACGAGTGTTCTAAAATACTTAATTGTTCTCATGAAGAACCTGTGCATAGACCAAGAGGTGGTTGTTCAAACAGAACAAGGGAACTCCAAACAATTTAATATTAGGAAATGTGTGCTCCAGGGTTAAATTATTTCATCATACTTACTCAATTTGGATACTGAGCAAATAATCTGAGAAGCTGCATTGTATGAAGAAAAATGTGGCATAAAGATTGGAAGGAAGACTCATTAACTACCTTTGATATGCAGATAATGCAATCTTGCTTGCTGAGAGCTAAGAAGACTTAAAATATTTACTGATGAAGGTCAAAGGCCACAGCCTTTGGTATGTGTTTCATCTCAATGCAAATAAAAGAAAAATCTTCACCACTGGACCAATAAACAACAACCGTATCCATGGAGAAAATATTGAATTTGTAGAAGACTTCAATTAGCTTGGATCAACCATCAACACTCATGGAAGCATCAATCAAGAAATCAAAAGACATGTTGCATTGGGCAAATCTGCTATTCAAGACTTCTTTAAATGTTGAACAGCAAAGATTTCAGTTTGAGGACTAAGGTATGCCTGACCCAAGCCATGGGTCAATAATCTCATATGCATGTGAAAGTTGAACAGTGATCAAGGAAGACTGTAGGAGAATTGATGAATTTGAGTTATGGTGTTTGAGAAGAATATTGAAAAAACCATGGAGTTCCAAAAGAACAGACAGATCTGTGTTGAAAGTGTACACCCACAGTACTCCTTGAAAGCTAGGATGGCCAGACTTCATTTTTCATACTTTGGATATATTATCAGGAGGGACCAGTCACTAGAGAAGGATATCATATTTGGTAAAATGGAGGGTCAGATAAAAAGAGGAAGACCCCCAACAAGATGGATTGGCACAGTGGTAGCAGTGATGGGCTCAGGCATAGCAATGATTGTGAAGTTAGCCCAGGACCAAGCAGTGTTTCATTCTGATGTGCACAGCATCACTATGAGTCAGTACTGAATCAATGACACTTAAAAACAACAATAATTTTGTAGCAATACTTGTCTTTTTTTCAACAGCTAAGATCATCAGCTTACCTTTCAACCAATCATACATTGGCTGAAATCCTACAGTACTAATTGTTGTCATTGAGATGAAACAAAATATACAATTGGTTGAAAGTAACAACTATTCTGCTTCCTCTCTATGGCATCTCTTTTACATCTTATTTTTACAAATGAACAAACAAAAAAATTTGATGCACACACAAAAAACAGGTGTATATTTATTTAAATGTCCAAAGGGTACATTTTCAAGTCAGCCTCCTGCCCACAGGCACACAGCCTTTCTCAGTCCATCAGCCTAGAGACCACTGCTGCTCTCTCTCTCTCTCCATGCCATCACCTCTACAGATGTCTCTGCTGTCCCTGCTTTTCTTGGCATGCTCTCATGCTCCACTCATACTCTTCCTTAATGATGGGAGGCAGACTAATCCTTAGTCTATTGCCACTGAAAAACTTATGAATAATAGTAAGATATCTTTGGATGTAGTATCAGAAAAAGAAAATATTATGAATATCGGCCAAACAGTATCATATATAATGCCAGAAGATGAGCCCCTACTGTTGCAAGGAACTCGAAATACCACATAGGGAAGAGATACTTCCCTAAAGTAGATTTAATAATGATGACTTTAATGAAGTAAAGTTTTTGGAACCTTCACTTGCTGATAGGGCATGACTCAAAATGAGGAGAAGAAGCAACCATCCTGTAAAAATCAGAATATGAAATGTTCAAAATATGTATCTAGGAATTTTGGAAATTGTCAAAAATGAAATGGGATGCATAAAGATCGATTTTTTAAAGACCCATCTAATCAATTCCAACTCATCACTACTCTGTATAGGGTTTTTGAGTAATGGCTTCATAGTTTGAACAGCCGAGATGGCAATTAAAGCAGAACTTTTGGTCTAGTTCTTACCCTACAGTGCCATACCAAGTATTAGTGAGCTGAAACTGATAGGTGCTGGCCATTTTGAATCTGAAAATCATATGAATTTCTGTGCCAGAAATAAAATCTTATGTTACTATGCTGGAAACAAGACATTCAAGAGGTATTACATCCTATTTATTATAAAAAAGAACATCCCAGGATCTATCTTGATGTGCAGTGCTGTCTGTGATAGTAAATATCCATATATTTACAAGGAAGACATTTAATACCACAATTATTACAATATACACAACAACAATTAAAGGCAATGATGATGAAATTCAGATAATGTGCCAACTTTTTCAGTCTGAAATTTATAAAACATGCAATCAATATATATTGATAATTAAAGATGACTGAAATACAAAGGATGGTCAGTGTTTGGAAAATATGGCCTTGGTGATAGAAATAACGTTGGAGATTACATTATAGAACTTTAAAAGACCAATAACTTATTCACCACAAGTACCTTTTTTAGACAACATAAAAAACATACATATGAAGATCACCAGATGAATTAAACAATATTCAAACTGACTAAACCTGTGGGAAAACAGTGGAAAAGCTCAAAATCATCAGCCAAAGAAGGCCAGGTGTAAACTATAGAACAGACCATAAATTACCCATATGCCATTTCAGGTTGAAGTTGAAGAAAATTTAAAGAATTACATGAGAATTAAAATACGCCCTTTAACATACCCCACCTGAATATTGAGAGAATGTCAAGAGAAGATTTGATGTATCAGACACTAATGACTGAAGACTAGAAGAGCTGTGGTTTGACATTAAAAACATTATACGGGAAAAAAACAAAAGATTACTAAAAGGAAAGGAAATAAATAAAAGACCAAAATGGACATCAGGAGAGAATGAAATACTCTCTAGTGTAGAGATAGGCTAAAGTGAATAGCAGAAATGAGTAGGAAAAAGAGCTAAACAGAAAATTTCAGAGTAGCTTGAAAAGACAAAATCAAGTTTTATAATGCAATATGCAAAGAATGGAATCAGAAAACCCAAAGAGAAAATCAGGCTCAGCATTTCTCAAGCTGAAAGAATTGAAGAAGGCATTCCTGCCTCAATTTATAATATTGAAGGATTCTTGACGTAGTGCATTAGGCAAATCTGCTGCACAAGACCTTTTCAAAGTGTTGAAGAGCAAAGATGTCAACTTGAAGGCTAAGGTGCAACTGACCCAAGCCATGGTATTTTCAGTCATCTCATATGCATGTGGAGTTGGACAGTGAATAAGGAAGACTGTAGAAGAATTGATGCCTTTGAGTTACAGTGTTGGAGGAGAATATTAAAAGTGCCATGGACTGCCAAAAGAACCAATAGATCTGTTTTGGAAGAAGTGCAGCCAAAGTGCTCCTTGGAGGCCAGGATGGCCAAACTTTGTCTCTCATACTTTGGACATGCCAGGAGGGACCAATCGCTGGATAAAGATATCATGTTTGGTAAGGTGGAGGGTCAGAGAACAAAGGAAGATCCCCAGTGAGATGGACTGGCAAAGTGGCAGCATCAAAGGGCGCAAGCGTGGCAACAATTGTGAGGTTGGCCCAGGATCAGGTAGTGTTTCTGTTGTGCATAGGATCGCTATGAGTTGGTACTGACTCGATGGCACATAACAACAACATATAGACAAAAGATGATGGAAGGAATACACAGAGTCACTGTACCAAAAGGAAATGGTTCATGTTCAACCATTTCAAGATGCAGCATATGATCAAGAGCCAATTATACTGAAGGAAGAAGTCCAAGGTGCATGGAAGGAATTGGCAAAGAACAAGGCACCAGGAATTGATGGACTACAAATTGAAATATTTTAAGAAAGTGAGGCAAGACTGGAGGCACTCACTCATCTATGCCAAGAAATTTGGAAGACAACTATCTGGCTGACAGATTGGAAGAGATCCACATTTCTGCCCATTCCAAAGAGAGGTGACCCAAAGGAATGTGAAAATCATCAGACAATATCTTTGATAGCCAATGCAAGTAAAGTTTTACTAAAGGTAATGCAGAAATGGCTGCAAGCGTACATTGACAGAGAACTTCCAGAGGTTCAAGCCAAATTCAGAAGAGTCTGTGGAAGGAGGATATCATTGCTGATGTCGATGGATCTTGGCTGAAAGCAGAGAATACCAGAAAGATATCAACCTGTGCTTTATTGACTACACAAAGGCTTTCAATTTTGTGAATCATGACAACCTATGGGCAACATTGCAAAGTATGAGTATTCCGGAACATTTAATTGTGCTCATGAGGAATCTGTTTCTTTACCAAGAGGCAGTTGTTTGAACAGAACACGGGAACACGGAATGGTTTAAAAATAAGAAAGTTGTGCGACAGGGTTGTATTCTTTCACCATACTTATTCAACCTGTATACTGAGCAAATAATCTGAGAAGCTGGGTTATATGAAGAAAAACGTGAATTGGAGGAAGACTCATTAACAACCTGTGATTGCAAATGATACAACCTTGCTTGCTGAAAGTAAAGAGGACTTAAATTATTACTGATGAAGATCAAAGACCACAGCCTTCGGAATGAATTACATCTCAATGTAAAGAAAACAAAAATCCTCACCACTGTACCAAAAAACAACATTCTTATCAATGGAGAAAAGAATGAAGTTGTCAAGGACTTTGTTCTTCTTGGATCAACTATCAACACTTGTGGCAGCAGCAGTCAAGAAATCAAATAACCTATTACATTAGACAAAGCTGCTGCACAAGACCTTTTTAAAGTGTTGAAAAGCAAAGATGTCAGCTTAACGACTAAGGTACTTCTGACCTAAGGTATAGTATTTTCAATAACCTCATATGCATGAGGAAGTTTTACAGTGAATAAGGAAGACCATAGAAGAATTGATACTTTTGAGTTATGGTGTTGGAGGAGAATATTGAAAGTGCCATGGGCTGCCAAATAACCAACAAATCTGTGTTGGAAGAAATACAGCCAGAGTGCTCCTTGGAGGCCAAGATGACCAAACTTTGTCTCTCATACTTCAGACATATTGCCATGAAGGACCAGTCACTGGAGAAGGATATCATGTTTGGTAAGGTGGAGGGTCAGAGAAAAGAGGAAGATCCCCAGTGAGATGGATTAGCCAAGTGGCAGCATCAAAGGGTGCAAGCGTGGCAACAATTGGGAAGTTGGCCCAGGACTGGGCAGTGTTTCATTCTGTAGTGCATAGAGTTGCTCTGAGTCGGTACCAACTCGATGGCACCTAACAACAACAAAAATACAGACAAAATATTGAACAATGAAGAAAGCATAAGAAACAGATGGAAAGTATACATAGAGCCACTGTATTAAAAATAAGTGGTCAATGTTCAACCATTTCAGGAGGTAGCATATGATCAAGAACCAAGGGTATTGAAGGAAGCAATTCAAGATGCCTTGAAAGCATTGGCAAAAAGCAAGGCTCCGGGTATTGGTGGAATACAAATTGAAATCTTTCACCAGCTGAGACTAGGAGACTCTATATATGATTTTTATGAACCAGAACTGATTTGATGGCACATGATTTTGTTGTTGTTGTTAAGTGCCATTGAGTCAGTACCAACCCATAGTGACACTATGCAGAACTAAACAAAATACTGCCGAGTCCTGGGCCAACCTCAAAAATGTTGCCACACTTGAGCCCATTGATGCTGCCGTGATAATAACATATTTATATCTATATACACATGTGAATCTTCAGATTAGATATTATCTCATGTTACTATAAATACATCTTTAATTTACTACTCAAAGTTTTTATGAAAATTATTTATTAATATAACACATTGCATCATAGGAAAGATAAACTTTTTTTTATAGAGAGTAGTTCTTCCATAAACTATGACTACAATGGGAGAATGAGAGAATGCAATGGGAATGACTACATTTTTTGCCCCTCAATAATATAATAATTATGATATGTATGAAGTCAACTTGATAATAGGATGGCTCGAATATAGTAACTATTGTGATTTTGTTACAGCACTTTAACACAGTGCTTTGTTTTGTTATAAATATAAATTTTGTCACTATATGTAGTAACTGACTGGATATCACCTAACAATAGCAATGACTTCTGCGTAGTTCGAAGTTACTTAAATTAAAACATTACTGTGGAATGTGAAAAGTAAATAACAAATTTCAACACTACTATCCCTTGATTTAAATTCCACACTATCTCTCTTTGGATAGGACTTCATCTTTACAGTGTAAGTAAAATAAATCTATGGGTCATTTGTAAGGCAATAAAATAATGCAAGTATCAGCACATCATAATATCATGAAAATCATAACTCTTTAATAGCATGCTTAGTCATATATACAAATCATTACAATTCAAACATTTTAGCTGCAGATTTTTAAGAAATATTAATTCCTGAGCTATTTCAATATCAACTGATTTAGGCCATTCAATCATATGTATATATTTCTGATATTTTCCCTGGGATATAATCCCTCAGTACTTAGAGATATGATTTCATGATGAGTTGGCCCCCCAAAAAAACACATAAGTTTCAAAGTTCTCTGAAATTTATTAACCTCTTATTCCCCAACTGATGTACCATTGACATGTGAACAAAGCTTAAGGTATTTTTATGCAGGATAAGTAATGTAGAAAGTTAGGCAATTATCCTAGTTAGTTATCTACATTGATTAAATTCAGTTCAAGCTACTCTGGTTTAAAATCTTTGTTAAACATAAGCAGGTAAAAGATTCCGTTACAATTATAAGACCTTCCATCAACCAGGCATTATTTTGCTTCCTGAATGAAAAGGGAGGATGTCTGAATGATTATCAACAGAAATGAGTAAAATTCCATGTTCATCTAAGCCTACCATTATTAAAATTTAGAGTGTCTCCTGAACCTTTTGTCCCTTAATGGATTGTAGCTCATAGTGAACTTTTATAGGGTTTCTAAGACTGTAAGTTTTTTTTTTTAATGTTTTATTGTGAATTATGTGATAGTTTATATGGGAGAACATTAGTTTTACATTCATCTTATCGTATATAGTTTCATTGCCATGGTTACAATCCTCCCCATGCATCATCCAACAACCAAAGGGTATAACCTGCAAGCCTGTTTCCCTCCCACCCCAGGTCATCAGCACACAGCCCCTCTCCCTCTCTGGATCTATAGTCCCCAGCCACTCCATCTCTCCACGTCATCGTCTCTGCCTCTATCTCTGGCATCATTTTTTCTCTGGGTAGGGTCCCACTCTCCGCTCTTCCCCCATGATGGTCCCAAGGACCTCCGCTCCTAGTCTGCAAAGTTAATCACTCCCCTCCTTGCTACAAAATGTCTACCTTTACATTTCCAACCCTCACAATCAGTCCTGAGAACAATTATTCACTATTGTATCATAAGAGACCTATCTGCATTTCCTTTCATCAGCCTTGCCTAGACAGATTGTATACTACTCAGTGGAGATTTTACCTTCCTCCACACCCTCTGGGTCTAGGTTCCTTCTTGAAAACTTGTAAGACAGTCACTTCTTGCTTTTGTAGGCCCCCCATCCCCATTTTGGGTAGCCAATGTCCAAGTTGCCCATCCCTATATACTCTGTGTACGGAGGGGATGGGAATGATCATTGTTGTAAAGAGTTGTTCCATATTTTAAGCTACCACATCCATAGGTATAGGTCAAGTTCATAAAATTGCATCAGATTACTCTTTTTTTCCTCTTCTTTCTTCTTCTAGTTGAGCTCTCATCATCCGGTCATTGAAGCCTGGTCAAGTGAGTAGTATCTGCAAGTGTGGATGTTCTTGTGCATATGCCGTTTCTTCTTGTCAGCTGGATGCTTCACTCTCCAGTCTAGTCCTCTGTGGCTATGTCACTTACTCTGGACCCAAGAGTCCCCAGGTCTAGCCACACTGCTGGCCAACCAGGTCTCCACCTGGGTTCACAAGAGGCTATTGAATGTTTTAGGGCTTAGCTCGCAGCTTCATTGCCTTTTTTCCCTTGCTTCCCCTTATGGGTGATGAATATGGTCACCAATTAGAGCATGTATTACCATTGAGTCTTAGTCTTGGAAGGTGGTTTGCTCTGAGGGGACCTGACCACTTGCCTTGATGTCTTAAGGGAGAGCAACTTGCTTGTTCTTGTAGTAATTAGTTGGTCTGTCTATATTCTTTTGTATTTTTCCTGCCATTCTTTCTTTCAAGAAATATCTTTTGTTCTTCTAACATCTCCAGGCTGGTCTGCTTGTCCTTTCAAGTGGAAACTTCCCACCTCTGAAGAGATTGTTAAAAGAGAGACTGCTGGACCCCACTGAAGTGTTTTGAGTTTGGTAAATCTGAAGCGGGGTATGAAAATTTGTATCTGAGCAGTTGATGCTGAAGTTGCTGTTCTCCAAAGCACACTTTAAGAACCACTAACCTAGGCTGCAATTTGAACATTGCAGGGTAATGCTCACTGAACATGGGATAAATAAGGAACTTAAAAACCCTCTCTTATCTTTATAGAAAACACAGCTTTAGATACATTAATTAGAAACATAGCCTTCCTCATTGCTTACTATCCATAGTTGAGCAGTGGTGTCTGTTAAATATTACTTGAGTTACAAAGCTAAATTGCTATTGTATTTTTCCAATGTTGTGTGAGAAAATATTGACTGACATAATCACTATACCATAGATTAAACCTTACAATTATTCAGAGTGTTGAATCAACTCTATTAAATAATGTCTCCATTAAGGAAAATTAATATAAACCACAGGAGTTTATGAAACTGTGCAAAACAGGTTTTTGAGAATCAATTAGGTTGAGTAATGATCAAATCAACCCCTGCAATTGTCTTGCAAGAAATAATCTACTATCAAAGGCTGTATCTGCTTAGAAGAGGAATTTAACTACTATAAATAGTAATGACATGCTTATATGTGTGGAAAAAGACCAAGGACTTAAAAGGCATACCAAATCATAGGGAGACCTTTCTTGTGGCACACAACTAGTGTATGAGAGTGAGTCAAAAATTATCTGCTTTCATTTTAATTAACTTTTAGAAAAAACAAATACATTATTTTATGACATAATATCCTTGCTTTTTAACACACATTGTCCATCTGTCAACAAGCTTTCATAGTCCCTTTTTGAAACATGATTTAGGCTAAGCTGTGAGCCACAAATGTACTGTGTCTTCACAAATTCATCAGAGGTGAATCTTCCTCTTCAAAGGGCTGCATTCAGGGCACCAAACTGGTGAAAGTCTGATAGAGCAAGATCAGGACTATATGGAGTATGCTTTAGCATCTCAAAATGAAGTTTATGCAGAGTTCAAACAGTGTGGGCAGATGTGTGCTGAGGATGTGTATTGTCATGCAAGATCACAAGACTCTTGGGGACCAGTCCTCTGCATTTAATTCAAAGTTTAGGCTTCAACTCTTTAGTGAGCATCTCACTGTAATGAGTACTGTTGATTGTTGAATCTTTTTTCTAATAGTGTTCCAAACTGGCCCTTGAAAATTCCAGAAAACTGTAAGCATAAGTTTTCCAGTTGTTTGTTGACTTTTGAACTTTTCCTTTGCTGATGATTGAGCATGTTTCCATTCTATTCTCTGCAATTTCTCTATGGCTTATAGTGATGAATCCATGTCTTACCACCAGTAGCAACTTTTTAAAAGAAACCTTTACCTTCCTTCAAGTATCAGTGCAGATTTTGTTGGCTGATGTCCAAACATTTCTGTTTATGCTTTTCTACAAGTTTTGTTGTGGATTATTTCATAGGCAGAGCCATGGCTGATTTGCAAATGATTTACCACATAATCCACTGTCACTCCTCTATTCAACAGAAGCATTTCATATGCACATTCAATGTTGTCATCAGCCATGGACACGGATGGGCATTTTAATATAACTGAAGTGTGGATAATTTTTCTCTCACCATCATACTTCTGGATTTCATTAATTTAGGGCATTTCCAGATTTTCTCCATGTTAGAATTGCCACAAGTATACAAAATACTCTAAGAAATTTGAATTTCAAATAAATGTTTCATAGTATATGTATATGAGGACTCCAGAGTCCTGGTGTGGCTCTTCATGATAAGTACTGCACAGCAGATTTGATTTGAACCAAAAGGTCGGTGATTCAGACTTACCAGTTGCTCCTCAGAAACCCTATACAGGGTCATTATGTGTCATAACCAACTTGACAGAACTTAACAACAACAAAATGAGAACTCCTGGTAACACAGTAGTTAATGCTCTCAGCTGCTAACCAGAAGATTGACAGTTTGGATCCACCAGCTGGGCCAAGAGAGAATGCAATCAGTTTATCTAATGATTTATAGCCCTGGAAACTCTATGGGGCATTTCTCTTCCATCCTATAAGGTTGCTTGTTGCTATTATTTCTGTTGTTAAGTACTGTCAAGTTGGTTCTGACTCACAGTGACTTTACATACAAAAGACTATCTTTCACTGTTAAAGTTACTTAAATCTAATGTTTCCTTTCTGAGAGAATTGTTTAAATAATGTGAATTATTGTTTGAAGGTATAAATTAATATTTTCAAATATGAACTTATAAATTAATATTTTCAATTAGTTTTAATTAACATGTGAATGTATTTCATTAAGGTATGCTTATGTGCAATTACAGAAAATTGTCCATTTCATAGATTATTTGGGAGGCATAAAATTTTTACTGTATTTTATTAAAATCATTTAAATATCTGTCGGCTATAGAAAACATATACAGGGTCAATATGAGTTCGAACCTACTTGATGGTACTTAAAAACAACAACATAAAATGGTGTTTCCTTTTTCATGGTTGATATTACATATTTATGAATCCTCTCCTTTGCCTGTGATCTTTCTTAACAAGTGTTTATACACTTTATTAATTTTTTTTTTAAGTTTACAAATTTAGGAAAGATAAATTTCTATTCCCGCTAATATTTAAAGCCTCATAAGGAGGCATGGTAGCGTAGTGGTTACGAATCGGGCTGTGAACCTCACAGTCAGCAGTTTGAAACCACCAGCTGTTCCATGGGAGAAAGATGAGGCTTTCTGCTCCCGTAAAGATTTACAGCCTTGGAAACCCTGTACAGGGTCGCTATGAGTCAGAACCGACTCCACGGCACAAAACAACAGTGACACAAAATCTATACAGGTTTGCTATAAGTCAGAATTGACTCAATCACACTTAACAACAACAAACATACATGATATTATAAAAGAAGATAAAACACATTTAGTATATCCCGATTTTGAAAATAGTTTACTTACACATATTCCTAACTTTGTTGTGGTTGTTAGGTGCTATTGAGTTTGTTCCTATTCATAGCTATCCGTTGTACAACAGAATGAAATACTGCCTGTACTTATGCCATTCTTAGAATTTTTCCTAACTTTAGTGATCACAAACTGCACAATGTTGTTATTGTTATTGTTAGGTGCTGTCAAGTCAGTACTGACTCAAAGCAAACTTATGCACAGCAGCACAAAATACTGCCTGTTTCTGCATCAACATGACAATCTTTGGTACACTTGCACCCATTGCTGTTGCCATTTTGCCAATCCATCTAGTTGGGGGTCTTCCTCTTTTTCACCTACCTTCCACTTTACCAAGCATCATGTCCCTCTCCTGGGACTCGTCCCTCCTGATAATAGTTTTGAAGTTTGAGAGACGAAGTCTGGCTATACTGTAATTCTTCCAACAGAATTTTGTTCTTTAGAAGCCCGATACTTTTAATTTTCTCTTCCAACACCATAATTCAAATGCATCAATTCTTATACAGTCTTCTTTATACACTGTCCAACTTTCACATGCATATTGTTGTTGTTGTCATGTGCCGTGGAGTTGGTTCTGACTCATAGCGACCCTGTACAGGGTTTCCAAGGCTGTAAATCTTTACAGGAGCAGAAAGCCTCATCTTTCTCCGATGGAACATCTGGTAGCTTTGAACTGCTGACCATACAGTTTGCAGCCTGATTCATAACCACTACGCTACCAGAGCTGCCTATCATATGCATATTAGGCTATTGAAAATACCATGGCTTGAGTCAGGAGCATCTTAGTCCTCAAACTGACATCTTTGCTCATGAACACTTTTAAGAGGTCTTGTGGCAGAAGCCATGCCATCAAGGAATGGAATGGCAAGAGACCCTAAGCATGAAAAGCTCATTGTTTAGCAAAATGAGTGTCTCCTTGGATGGCAAAGCCCCGAGGTGAACCTCATGCCAAGGCCTTGCATTTCTTCTTTTTACCTTTTGTGCATGGCTCAATTTTGATCTTATTATAAGAAGTTCTTTAATATTTTTCTATATATTCACTTGATAATTTGCTATAATCATAGTAAAAATTAAAATTACATTTAGACACACTCTCACTAAATTTAATCATGTAAAATTATAACAGTTGCTTTTTACATCAACAATAAGTCTCACCATTAGGAAAAGCCACATAAGCTAAAAGCTTTTCAAGCTTAAGATTACATCCTGCTTAGTAGACACTGAAGCACCTTAAAGATAGCTAAAAAAACAATCTTACAATCAACATCCTGCTCAGTCAGTAGAGCAAGAGACACTGAGGCACCCGGAAGATAGCAAAGAGCCAATCAAGAACTATGGAAACCCACAGAAATGTGGGTAGAAATTTAACTAAGAGGTTTTGGGAAATTGTTAGTATAGGGGAATTGCTGCTTTGTTTTTGACTATGAAACTTTAGGTACTTTTATATTCTTATTCTTAAATCCATTTAAGTAACCGACATGTACAATAGTCATGGTAAAAATACTGTTGTGATTGTGAATTGTGATTAAGGAAATTACAGAAAGTAATGGATGGGGATAAATATGGAAGTTAAGATGTGGAACTTTGTTTGAAAGTTAACTTGACATTTTAAGGAGGATTAGAGAGAGAGACAGGATGAGTAAACCCGATGTTATCAGGATAATTAGGGGATGCAAGGAAACATGATACAATAAGGATCAAGGGAATGATCTGATGTTTCTGAGGTTTTTTTTGTAACCTGAATGTTTGTTGAACACAAAGAATGTAACACTTGGTTAAATTGTAATTGATTAAAGAGAGAGCATAATAGTATATAAGAAGTAAAAAACTTTAAGTAAAGAGAAGTCATCATCATCTGCCTAAGACTTACGACCCATCGACTCTGTCTGTCTATGTGTGTGTGTTTTTCGCCAACTCCACATCCCCCTTCAAGAACTCCCTAATAATTTGTCGATGCTGGTCCCCGGCAGTCTTGTGTAACAGATTTGCCTAATGCAGTGTGTTGTTTGATTTCTTAACTGCTGATGGTTGATCAGAGCAAAATGAAGTCTTTGGCAACTTAAATCCCCCCCCCCCTTTTATCTTGATGTTATTTATTGGCCCAGTGGTGAGAATTTTTGCTTTCTTTACACTGAGGTATAACCCATATGAAGACTACAGTTATCTCTGATCTTCATCAGTTAAGTAGTTTAAGTCCTCTTTAATTTTAACAAGCAAGGCTGTATCATCGGCATATCGTAGATTGTTAATGAGTCTTCCTCCAACCCTGATGCCATGTTTTTCTTCATGTAATCCAGCTTTTCAAATGTATTTGCTCAGCATACATATTGAATAAGTGTGGTTAAAAATATAATCCTTGCATACACCTTTCCTAAATTTATACCCCTCAGTGTTCTCTTGTTCTGTTCGAATAGCTGCCTCTTCGTCTATGTGCAGGTTCCTTATGAGCATAATTAAGTGTTCCAGTATACTCATACTCTACAGTGTTTTTCTTAGCTTGTTATGATCCACACAATCGAAAGCCTTTGCATAGTCAATAAAGCACAGGTAAACATCTTTCTAGTATTCTCTGCTTTCAGCCAAGATCCATCTGATGTCCGCAGTTATATGTCTCATTCATAGTCCTTGTCGGAATCTGGTTCTCTGTCAATGTACTGTTGTAGCCATTTTTGAATTATCTTTATCAAAATTTATTTGCAGTGTTATTAATGATTTTGTTCAATGGTTTCCACAGTCCATTGCATCACATCTCTCTGGACTGGGCACAAATATTGATCTCCTCCATTCAGTTGGTTAGATAGTTCTCTTTTATATTTCTTGGAATACATGAGTGAATTCCTCCAGTGCCACATCAGTTTGTTGAAAGATTTCAAATTCGTTTCCATCAATTCCTGGAGCCTTGTTCTTTGCCAATGCCGTCAGTGCACTCTAGACTTCTTTCATCAGTATCGTTGGTTCTTGATCATATGTTACCACTTGAAATAGTTGAAAATTGACCATTCATTTCTGGTACAGTGACACTCTGACTTTAAATTACTGCTGCATTGAGGGCTTGGGGGCTTCTCTTTAAGAAGGAAAATAGGCATTCTATTGTACAATTTGGAGAGACTATTTGCAGAGACTCTGTATGTTCCTTTCATCTTCTTTTGATGCCTTTTGCATCATTCAATATTTTACTTTTAGAATCCTTAAACTTGCAATATTCAAGGATTCTATGACACTGTGGGATTAGCACTGGACTGTGAACTACAGGGTCAGCAGTTTAAACCAATCAGCTGCTCCTTGGAAATGCTATGAAATGGAATTGACCAGATGGCATTTAACAACAACAATGATATATATAGGGAGCAGAAAGCCTCATCTTTCTCCCACAGAACAGCTGGTATAACCACAAGAAATACCACAAGTAGATGGATTTAACAAACAGAAGTTTATATTCATAGCACTAGCTCTAGGGGAATAATTTTCCTTTGTCAGCTCTGCAGAAAGGTCCTTGTCTCCTTTCAGCCTCTGTTGATCCATGCATCTTGGCATCAATCTTTCCTTAGATCTAGGAGCTTCACAGTGCAGGGACCCAGGGCTCCAAAAGATGCACTCCACTCCTTGTCTCCTTTCAGCCTCTGTAGATCCATACATCTTGGCATCAATCTTTCCTTAGATCTAGGAGCTTCTCAGTGCAGGGACCAGAACTCCAAAAGATTCACTCCACTCCTGATCTTCTTTCAGCCTCTGTCTATCCATACATCTTGGCATCAATCTTTCTTTGGATCTAGGAGCTTCACAGTGCAGGGACCCAGGGCTCCAAAAGATTCACTCCACTCCTTGTCTCCTTTCAGCCTCTGTCTATCCATGCATCTTGGCATCAATCTTTCCTTGGAACTAGGAGCTTCACAGTGCAGGGACCCAGGACTCCAAAAGAGTTACTCCATTCCTGGTCTTCTTTCTTTGTGGTAAAAGATTCTTCTTTCTCTACTCACTTCTCTTCACTTTTGTCTCTTGTAAGATAAAAAGTGTTGCAGGCCACACACCTGGGAAACTCCCTTATGTCACACCAGGATTGTGATGTGAATAAGGGTTTTGAATGAAGTTCACCCTTAATTCTCTTCTTAGTGTATCACATCTGATTACACCAAGTAGAATCATCATATAATTGCCACATTACACCATTGCACAAGTTCCAAACCACTGAGAATCATAACCTAGCCAAAGTGGCATATATATATTGTGTGGGACATAACTCAATCTATGGCACACACCAACCACTAAAGACACTGATTAAGAAATTAAAGATTTTTGCTAATTCTTCAGTTAGAAATTGTTCAGACATACAATCAAATTGTGTTGGTAGTTACTGGTGATTGGAACACAATATTGGAAACAAAATGGAAGTATCAATAGTTGGTAAATATGACCTTGAAGACAGAAATGGCATTGGACATTTCCAAATTTTGTAAAAGCAGGGAATTATTCATTACAAATATCACTTTTTAATAACATAAAAAGTAATTAAACTCATGGACCTTACCAGATGGAATACATAGAAATCAAATCAACTACATCTGTGGGAAGAAGCAATGGAATCACTCAATATCTTCAGCCAAAACAAAGCCAGGTGATAATTATGGAATAGATCATCAATTGCTCATATGCAAGGTCAGATTGAAGCTGAAGAAAATTAAAATAAGTACACAAGAGCCATAACACAAACAAATATATCCTTCCTGAATTTAGAGACCATCTCAAAAATAGATTTGATCAATTGAACATTACTGACTTAAAACAAGACAAGTTGTGGGATGATAGCAAGAATATTATACATGAAGAAAGGAAAAGGTCATTTAAAAGATAGGAGAAAAACAAAAGACCAAATGGAATGTCAGAAGAAACTCTGAAATATGGCCTTAAATATAGAGAAGCTAAAACAACAAGAAGAAATGATAAAATAACTGCAAAGAAAATGTCAAAGGGCAGCTTGAGAAGACAAAGTAAAGTGCAATGAGATGCAAAGACCTGGAGTCAGAAACCCAAAAGGGAAGAACACTTTCCAAGCTGAAAGAATTAAAATAAAAATTCAAGCATCAAGTTGTAAAATGGTAGGATTCCACAGGCAAAATACTGAAAAATGCAAGTATCAATAAAGATTAAAATAATACAGAGTCTCTGTACCAAAAAATAATTGGTTGAATTTCAATAATTTCAAGTGGTAGCATATCATCAAGAATTGATAATGTTAAAGAGGCCAAGCAGGGCAAAGTCATTGGTTAGAAACAACTCTCCAGGAATTGATGGAATACCAACTGAATTTTTCTGCAATCACATGCAGCACTGTGAGCACTCACACATGTATGACAATAATTTAAAGATGGCTTTAACAATACATCAACAGAGGATAGATATTACATGAAAGTAGAAAATTACAGAAGGATATTTATTTGTGTTATACAGACTATGCAAAAAGTATAGCAAACTATGAATAGTATCGCAAAAAAAAAAAAAAAAAGAGAGAGAATTCCATAATACTTAACTGTTTTCATGTAAAACCTGTACATAAAGAGGCAGTCCTTAAAACCGAACAAAGAAAGCTGTGCATTCAGGATTGTATACTTTCACCACACTCATTCAATCTATATTCTCAACATATAATCCAAGAAGCAGGACTATATAAAGAATAACTCAGATTAGGATTGACGGTAGACTCATTAGCAATATGTAGTATGCAGTGAGACAACCTTGCTTGCTGAAACTGAAGAGAATATCAAGCACTTTCTGGTGAAAATCAAAGACTACAGCTTTCAGTATGCATTACAATTCAGTGTAAGGGAAACTAAAAAACAACTGGGTCAATAGACAACATCATTTTAAATGGAGAAAAGATTTAATTTATTAAGGATTTCATTTTATTTAGATCCACAATCCGTGTTCGTGGAAGTAGCAGTCAAGAAATCAAACAACATACTGTACTGGGCAAATCTTCTGTAAAATATCTCTTTAAAGTTTTAAAGAAGCAAGATGTCATTTTGATGATTAAGGTGCACCTGACCCAAACCATAGTATGACAATGAATAAGGAAGACAAGAGAAAACCTTATACATTTGAATTTTGATGTTGGAGAATATTGAAAGTAACATGAATTGCCAGAAGAACAAACAGATTTATCTTAGAAGTGCAAGCAGAATGCTCCTTAGAAGCAAGGATGGCAAGACTTTATCTCATATATTTATGGACATGTTATCAGGGGGGATAAGTCCCTGGATAAGGATATCAAACTTGGTAAAGTGGAAGACCAGTGAAAAAGATGAAGACCAAGATAGGCTGATAAACTGACTGCAACGATATTTTCAAACATAACTACAATATGAGGATGGTGATGGACTGAGTATTATTATTTTCTTTTCTGCTGTACATAGGGTCACTATGAATCTGAACTGACTCAAGGACACCTAATATCCTAATGCAATAGCAACATCCTTGCAAGCTAATCAAATCTTTCTTTAAGAAAATAGTTCTTGGAGAAAAGTAAGATCTTGAAAATCTTGCTGTCAGTCCAGATAAGCTTTAAATTAAGTACAAAAATAATGTTCAGCAATAACATATATAAGGATTGGTGGTGGTGATGGTGTGCCATGGTGCTAGTTCTGACTCATAGCTGGCATAGGATTTCCCAGGCTGTAAATCTTTATGGGAACAGAAAGCCTCATCTTTTTTTTTGCAAGGAATGACTGGTAATTTTGAACTGCTGATCTTGAGGTGAGCAGCCCAACTTGTATTACTCAACTATAAAAAGAAACAAAATACTGATACATGGATGACCATTGAAGACATTTTGCTAAGTGAGGTGAGGCAATCACAAAATGAGATGGATTGAAATTGTAGCTGCAACACTGGGATGAAGCATAACAACTGTGAGGATGAGGATGGCACACAACCAAGAAGTGTTTCTTTCTGTTGTGCATTAAGTCCCAGTGATTCTTAAACAACTCAAATCCCTAACAACAACCACAAGAAAATATTCGTAACTTTTCACATTCATTCACCAGTTTTAGACTTACATATAATGTTCAGGGAAAAAAACATATACTCTGAAGGTGGGCTCATATTGTTGTTGTTGTTGTCAGGTGCCATCAAGTCAGAACTGACTCATAGAGACCCCATGCACAGCAGAATAAAACAATGTCCGATCCTGGG
>NW_006408717.1:1971022-1995230 GCF_000296735.1 Chrysochloris asiatica
CCCAGAGAATCTTTCAATAACGAAAGTCGAGGCTTCAACTTTTCTTCAGTTCCCCCAGCTAGAGAAATGCTGACCGTGTTCTTCCTTTTTGGTTTTCTAATTCTAAATCTTTGCATGTTTTATGATACTATTTGGTTTTATCTTTTCGAGCGGATCTATAGAATAGTCTATATCAGTACTCTGTAATGTTTTAATATTAGAATAATACAATTACAATTTTTATGCTATTAGGAAAATTCCTTAAACTATCTTTTCTATACCATTTCTCTATATTACCTAATTATTTTATAATTAAATGAATTAATATATAGGTAGATATATAAATAGAAATCTTCTTCCAGGGCAGGAATGTAGTTATGCACAGAATTAAGTCAATAGAAGCTCACCCATTGGCTTTGAGTCAATTCCTACTTATAGAGACCCTATAGGATAAATTAGGACTCTTCCATAAGCTTTCCAAGGCTGCAATCTATACAGAAGCAGTCTGCCACATTTTTCTACTACAAAGCATCTGGGGAATTAGAACCATCAACTTTCTATTGACAGACTAGTGCTTAACCACTGCACCACCAGGTCTTCTTAATAGAAGTTCAGGAGCTTCCAAACAACCAGATATTTAGGGACAAAGCTAGGAAAGTATATGAAGAAAAAGTGATTGGAATTGTTCCATTTATAAGCTATGTATTTTACCCATAGATTTTTAGGCTAATTGTAAGATATTCCTTTCTCTGGAAGAAACTGAGTCTGAATGATGACAAGAGTGTCAAGCTAGAAAAGTAGATCCACCTTGCCGAGATGAATCAGTTAGTGCTCCGAAGATCCAGATGGCACAAGATGAAAATGTTCCGGAGGTTTTGGTTGTACCAATTTTACAGGGCCAGAGAATGAATAACAATTAAAACTTTATTATCCATAATAAAACCTCATTTAGCTGGTTGAATCATCCTTTCCCGAGAAATGAAGTCTTTAACAGATGAAATGTCTAATTTATATGAGCTTTAAAACACTCATGGAAAAATCTCATTATCTTTTAACTCATTTTTTTTATGAACTTTTTTTAAGTTCCTGCATATTACCCATAATATTTGGACTGAGTAAGAAATAGTAGACAAAAAGGAATTTGGATTTTAGCTTAGTGGAAAAAAATCTAAATAAGTAACTTAATTTGATTTTTTTACATTTATATGATTGGAAGTTTTTCAGTCTGTGATTTATTCCTAAGAATTCCTTACATAGTGAACCTTCTGATAAATTTTACACATTTTATGTTGCTGGAATTTAACTCTTGAAGAGTCTTTATGTAGCCATTTCTTCTCATTACAAAATCTTTAATAGATTTATTGGATAATAAGACTGCATGTCCTGGTGTGGCGCTGTGGGTTAATGCGCCAGACTGCAAAGCCATTAGAATTGAAGGTCAGTGGTTCAAGCTCACCAGTCACTCCTTGGAAACCCTATATAGGGTCGCTATAGGTCAGAACTGACTCAATGACACTTAACAACAACAACAATATAGATATAACAGTAAATTGTTTGGTTTTTAAATTCAGGTGGGATTTATTCAAGGTCGTATTTTGGCTTTTGGAGACTTGTTTTAATTTTCTTCACCTTTCACTTGGACTTGAATATGAGGAAGTGATGGTCTGTTCCACAGTCAGCATCAAAAGCTGGATGTTGCTTTCTATAAAGCAAAGACCAGACAGGACTTAAACCTCCAAACATTTGACTAATTCTGACACAAATTTTCTCTCCCACAGCGCTCTCTACTTTTCTGCTGGGTTTGGTAATTTGTCACAATGGCCACACAGAATTCACAGACAATATTCAAAGTTATGATTTTTATTAGGGAAGTAACAGCTTATAATTCAGTATCAGAAATTAATCAGGAGGTAGTATTCCAGCCTCTTCTCAGCAGTGCACATAGGCACACATCTGTCTGGTCCCCAGTCCCCAAGCCTCTGCAGCCCCTTGACCTCTGCACTGCTGATAATGGCCCAGAGATACCCTACTCTGCCAAGCTCCACCCAACTATACCAAGTGCCAGAAGGTACCTTACTCTGCCATCAAGCCTACTGCTCAAAGGCACTGTTTATTTTGTTCTGTGGACTAAAAAGTACACCACCATTGTATTTAGTGCCTGTCTCTTGACTTTCCTCCATCTCCTGCCTCTGCTGTTGACATGTCACAACTGCTGCTTCTCCCCATCTTTGGTGTCACACTTCTCAGTCTACTGGATTGAGGAGTTTCTCAGGGCAGAAATCCTGAGTCCAAAGAACATACTTAACTACTGAGTCTTCTTTCTGAGTCTTCATCTATTTCCACCAATAGGATGGTTTGTTTTAAGTGTAGTGAGATGGTAAAACTAATTCCCTCATTATGCTTCCACATACCTTATTTCCATTTTCCTACCCCATAAGCATACCATGTACCTTATTTACATATTTCCACTGAAAATTTTGGTGGGAGTTACAAGCCCATGCAATAAAGACTATATACAAGTGATCCATCACACTGCAGATACATAATTACAATAATTATTTTAATTTCATAAGTTGCTTAACATAATAGTCATTCAACTTACAGCATTTACATAGTATTTACATAATTCTGGATTTAATCATTTTAATGACTGAAAAATTCTGGTTTCTGCTTTTTAAAAATGTTATTAATAGCATAATGATAATTATTTTCCACATCTAAAAAGGCAGAAAAATATAACACTCATTTATATATTAGATGTTGTTGTTGTTGTTAAGTGTCATTGAGTCAGTTCCCACCCATAGCAACCCTGTATAGGGTTTCCAAGGGTGTAAATCTTTACGGGAGTAGAAAGCCTCATCTTTCTCCCATGGAAAAATTAAAAATATTATAAGCATGTTGTTGCTGTTGTGAAGTGCCATTGAATCCATTCTGACACATAGAGACCCATATAAGGTTACTCAGGAGCGACTGGTGAGCTTGAACCACTGACATTGTGGTTCAAGCTGTCTTTGCAGGTCAGCGCATTAATTCATAGTGCCACACCAGGATAAGGACAGGAATTTATTTTTTTCATAACCCAGCCTGTCTCTAGTTGGAAGGTTACTGATATAATTGTCTATTGAAAGTCTTGGAATATGCAAAAGCAATGAATATTTATTATTATAAATGCAGCTTTAAAAGAATAGCCCCCAAAAGTGGGTTGCCTTATGTACTATAAATAATTCAGGAAAAAAGTTTAGTTTAGCTGGAGAGTAGTTAACAATGGGTGATGTTGGAGTTGAAAACATGACTTTCTATTTTATTTCAAAGAGAATAGGAAAATATTGATACATTTTAGATATTAATGACAAACGGTACAATTTATGTTTTCAAAACATCACTCTATTCTGTTGACATGAGAGAGTTATAATAAAATTGAGAAGATAATTTTTAAAAACACGTGCACAAACCGGTAGTGTCTTTGAGTTAGGTGATAGAGAAGAATTTTGTGAGAAGTAATCAATAATGACAATGGCAATAATGATAGCTTTGTTTAGTAGACCAGGATATTTAGAAGGGAATGGTCATAATGTCATATATTGAATCTAAATTAGTTAATGGAGGAAATGATATCAGAAAATACCTGAATTATCACAAATAGATTTTAAGAATACTAGTGTGAAAGTTCCAGTAAAATTGGGTTGTGACTATAGGTTTCTTGATCAAGTGAGATATAGGCTAGAGATTTTGATTGGCAAGCAAAATCTGGAAATCACATTTCAAACTTGCTCAATCTGAATATGACATTTCCAGTTTAGTCATGGCAGTAGACAGCTGAGTTGGAGGAGAAAGTAGGATAACTGGAGATGAAACAGGCTGAGAATCCAGAGTAACAAATAGCAAATTTCTATGGAAGTTGAATTCACTTCATTAGTAATTAGATTATGTGTTGTTGGAAGCTATCACAGCAGGGACAACAATAGTGGATTAAGGCAGACTAAGAAAAAGGAGAGGTGGACTATTCTGAATATGTAGCCCCTGAAAAACTTATGAAAAGCAGTGGAACACTGTCAGCACCAGAATATTGAATAATACTGAAACATCATGAATGGCACCATATTATTGTCAGATATAGTGCCAGAAGATGAGACCCTCAGATTGGAAGGCAATCAAAATATGACTTGCGAAAAGCTACCACCTCAAAGTAGATTTAAACATGATGAGACAAACGGAAAAAAGCTTTTGGCATCTACATCTGTTGACAGGGCTCAACTTAGGATGAGGAGAAACAGTTGCAAACACCCATTAATAATCAAAACATGCATGGAATGTACAAAGTAGGAACCTAGGAAAATAACAAGTTGTCAAAAATGAAATAGAATGTATAAAGATTGATAGCCTAGATACTAGTGAGCTTAAATGAACAGGTACTAACCATTCTGAATCTGACAATCAAATGAGTTCACTACACCAGGAACTGCATTGAAGAGGAATGGTGTCACATTCATCCACAATGGGAACACTTCAACATCTATCTTGAAGTGTAATACTGTCTGTGATAGAATTATAGCTATAACTCTACAAGGCAGACAAGTTCATACCAATATTATACAAATTTATGCACCAATCACTGAAGACAGTAATGATGAAACTGAAGAATTCTACCAACTTCCTAAATCTGAAATTGATCAAATTTTCAATCAAGATGTACTGATAAGTATGGGTGATTGGCATTCAACTTTGGAAGCAAAGATGAAGGATCAATAGTTGGAAAATATGGCCTTAGTAATAGAAATGGTACTGGAGATCACATGATAGAATTTGCAAGATAAATGACTGACTTTTTCATTGCAAATGCTTTTTATAAAACAACATAAAAGACAACTATATTCATGGAACTCACCTGATGGCATAAACAGAAACCAAATGGACTACATCCATGGGAAGTTGTTGTTGTTATGTGCTATGGAGTCGGTTCTGACTCATAGACACCCTGTACAGGATTTTGAAAGTTGTGCAGAAAGACTCTTCTTTCTCCCGCAGAACAGCTGGTAGTTTCAAACTGCTGACCCTGAGGTTCACAGCCCGATTCATAACAACTATGTTAACAGAGAGTTTCATATCAGCAGCCAAAATAAGGCCAGGAAAGACTATTGAACAGACCATCAATTGCTCATATGAAAGTTCAGACTGAAATAGAAGAAGATTAAAATTAGTCCAAGAGATGCAAAATATGACTTTGAACATACCTCACATGAAATTAGAGAAAATCTCAATTTAAAGAAAAATCTCAAGGACAGATTTAATGCTTTAGACACTAATGAACAAAGACCAGAAGGGTTGTGGAATGATATCAAGAACATCATACAGAAAGAAAACAGTCATTAAGAAAACAAGAAATAATGAATAGAACAAAATGGATTTAAGAAGAGACTTTGAAACTTACTCTCCAGTGTACAGACACTAAAACAAATGGAAGAAATGAGGAGGTAAAGAGCTGAACAGAAAATTTCAAATGGCAGTTTGAGAAGACAATGTCAAGTATTATACTGAAATGTGCTAAGAGAAGGAAATGCTCAGCATTTCTCAAGTTGAAAGATCTGAATAAAATATTCAAGGCTGATTTGCAATATTGAAGTTTTCTTTTGGCAAAAAATGGAGTCCATATGTGGTACTGTAGAATAACCATTAAACCTCAATTTTTCTTTGAAATTCAAAGTTGACAGTTCAAACTCACCATCTGTTCTTCAGAAACCTTACAGAGGGTTGGAGCCGACTCAACAGCCCTTAACAAAAATAATAATATGGGAAAAATATTGATTGATGCAGAAAGCATCAAAAGAAGATGGAAATAACACACAAAGTAACTGTACCAAAAATAAATCAGTGTAGAACCATTTTAAGAGTATCATATGACCAAGAGCTAATGGTACTGAAGGAAGAAATTCAAGGCGCATTGAAGACATTGACAAGGAACAAGACTCCAGGTATTGATGAAATTAAATTGAAATCTTTCAACAAGACACTCACTCATCTATGCCAAGAAATTTAGAAGATAAATCCCTGGCAAGCTGATTGGAAGAAATCCATGTTTGTGCATTCCAAAGAGAGGTGGCCCAATAGAATAGGGAAATCATTGAAAAATATCATTACTATCACATGCAAGTAAAATGTTGCTAAAAATATTTTAATACATGGCTATGACAGTGCTTTGACAGGGAACTGCTAGAGGTTTAAGCAGGATTCAAAAGAGGATGTGAAATTTGAGATATCATTCCAGATGGAACTTAGCCAAAAGCAGAGAATACCAGAATGATGTTTGCCTGTGCCTTATTGACTGTGTGGATCATTACTAGCTAGGGACAACATTATGGAGAATGGGGATTTCTGAACGTTTAATTATACTCATGAGGAACCTGTGCATAGACAAAGAAGCAGTTGTTCAAACAGAGCAAGAGAACACTGATGATTTAAAATTAGGAAATGTGTGTGCCAGGGTTGTATTATTTCACCATACTTATTCAATCTGTATGCTGAGTATATAATCCATGAAGCTTAATTATATGAAGAATCTGGCATCAGAATTGGAGGAAGACTCATTAACAACCTGTGATATGCAAGTGCTACAACCTTGCTTGCTGAAAGTGAAGAGGTCTTAAAATACTTACTAATGTAGATCAAAGACCACAGCCTTTAGATGTGTTCCACCTCAATGTAAAGAAAACAAAAGTCCTTACAACTCAGCCAATAAATAACAACAATATAAATGGAGGAAAAATTGAAGTTCTTAAAGACTTCATTTTCCTTGGAACCACTATCAGTACTCATAGAAACAGTAGTCAAGAAATCAAAGTCGTATGACTTTGAGCAAAGCTGTTGCTCAAGATAATTTTAAAGTGTTCAAGAGCAAAGATGTCATCTGCAGGTTAAGGTGTAACTGACCCAAACTAGAGTATTTTAAATACCCTCAGATGAATGTGAAATTTGGACAGTGAATAAGGCAGACCATAGAAGAAGTCATACATTTGAATTATGGTGTTGTAGAAGAATATAAAAAATACCATGGACTGCCAGAAGAACAAACAATTCTATACTGGAAGAAGTACAACCAAAATGTCTTGAATACTTCAGACATATTATCAAGAAGGACTAGTCGCTGTACAAAGACATCATGCTTGGTAAAGTGTAGGGTCAGTGAAAAAGAAGACACCAATGTGATGGATTGGCACAGTGGCAGCAATAATGTGCTCAAGTGAAGCAATGACTATTAGGAAATGGACAGTGTTTCATTTTCTTGTGTATAGGTTGTTATGAGTCAGAACTGATTCAAAGTCACCTAATAACAGCAGTAGTAGGAATTGGGGAGAGAGGAAGACAATGAGCCAGAATTAAATTTTTTAATGAGTAAGTAACTGAAAAGTTAAAAGTAAGTATTTTTAAATCAAATGATTCCGCTTTAGAAGCAACCTAAATGCTGAGCATGCAAGCATATTTTCAATGGGTCACTAAATTAATGTAAACAAAGTAATCACATTTCTAATGTGGGCAAAATTGTATTTTATTTGGGATTATGTAAATTAAAGTATAATTATTTCAGCTTTTGCATAAGGTTCTTTGGAACAGTTATAAAGGAAACACTGAAAATTAAAAGTAATTCCAGGCAGGGAATCTTAACCTGTAATTTATCTTATTGTTACACTTTGATTTTATAAGTAGTTGTATCAAAACACACAAATTCATTTAAATAGCTAAACAGTATTTAATATGATTTCAGAATCCTTTATTGGGTTTTATTGATCTAAGGTTTTTTTTTAAAATCAATAGTTTCAAAATAAAACAATTGAGTCATTTCACAAAGGCAAAGATTACTTCAGTTTGTATCCCTTGCCAAACTAAGTAAATAAAATTCACATAGAAATTGCCTCATTTATTTTAATGCACCCTAAGGACGCATAAGTGTTTAGAAATGCATTATTATAACAAAAGTTGATCCAAAAGAAGAGATATGTTCTGGTGTTTCTAGTTGATGTGTAAGGAATCTGGGATTGATTTATCATCGAAAAATACATAATAAGCACAAGACTTTTTGAAATTTCACATGATGCTTGATCATAAGTCATTTGCATCACCTGAGAGTCAGGAAAGGCTTCTGTTTCAAAGAAAGTCTTCAGATTCAGGGATTCTCCAAAGTATTTGTACTAGTTGTTCCTTCCCATAATATCTATCAATCCAACACAAACTCTTATGGACAAAAATCAGGATGAGTAAATCCTAGAGTACAAATTCTGTATATAATCTATGTATGAAATTTAATTAAAAGTGTTCATTTTTCAGTGTTCCATTGTAATTAATAACCAGTATTGATTAACAGAAGGAGCTCTGATTACCAGTGGGGTTGCTAATCTCAAGGTCAGCAGTTCAAAACTACCAGCTGTTCCATGGGAAAAAGAAGAGTCTTTCTGCTCCCATAAAGATTCACAGCCTTGGAAACCCTATATGGGGTCACTGTGAGTCAGAACCAACGCCACAGCACATAACCACAACTATCATTGATTAACAATTTTTTTAAAAAATACTTTTTTATTGCTCTCTATAATTCATCTTTTATGTCCAGGCTCAATGGCAGTGTTGTTTTTGTTTATTTAGTTGTTTTATTTTTGTTTTGCTTTGTTTAGACTTTATTATAACAAGTTTAGGTTCCCCCCCCAAAAAAAAAATGTGCAGAAAATGCCCATGTATGTCTTTTGTCCCCTGCATATTACTTCCTCCCTTATTAACATCTTATATCCCTGTGGTGTATTTGCTAAAATTGATGCACAGAGCATATAATTAATGCTGAACAAAGCACTTGTAGAAAGGGCTCATAGATCTGGGACAGTTACTTTGGGAATACAGATTTATTCTGTTCTATTTCTACACATTTATATTATCATTCAGGAGCTCTGGTAGCGCGTAGTGGTTATGAATCAGGCTGTAAACCTTAAAGTCAGCAGTTCGAAACTACCAGCCACTCTGCGGGAGAAAGATGAGGTTTTCTGCTCCCGTAAAGATTTACAGCCTTGGAAACCCTGTACAGGGTCACTATGGGTCGGAACCGACTCGACAGCACTTAACAACAACAACATATTATCATTAGAGAGGTTTAGTCATTTCTTGACATAGTGAAATCATTCAGTTTTACATTATTTTTTCCCCTTTTATGTGGATGAATTTGGAACCTTGGTATCATAGGATGTAACTAATTGGTTTGTTAACAGCAAGATCAGCAGTTTAGATCTATCATTGACTCTACAGGAAAAAGATAGGCTTTCTGCTCCCATAAAGATTTGCAGCCTCAGTAACTTTGTGTAGGGTAATTATACATCAGAATGACTCAATGGCACACAACCACCACCACCACCATCTGAATGAATTTGGGGAGCATTGGGACTCCACTGGATAATCAGTGGACTGTAGACCATAATGTTAGCAGTTTGAACCTACCATATGGACATTTTCTCCAAGAGGGAAACATGAGGCTTTCTGCTCCCACAAACATTTAAAGCCTCAGAAAACATAAACAGGGTCACTTTGAGTCAGAATCAACTCCATGGCACTTAACAACAGCAACAAATATGGATTCATATAGAAGTAACAAAATATTATTTTCCCCCTCTTTACTCTTTGAATTACTAGGATTGTTGTTGTTGTTGTTAAATGCCATCGAGTCGGTTCCGACCCATAGCGACCCTGTACAGGATTTCCGAGGGTGTAAATCTTTATGGGAGTAGAAAGCCTCATCTTTCTCCCTCGGAGCGGCTGGTAGTTTCGAACCGCTGACCTTAAGGTTCGCAGCCCGATTTGTAACCACTACGCTACCAAAGCTCCTTTACTAGGATTAATAACTCAGAAATTCAACTAATGGAAGTATACAGGGAAAACCACACTTTAAATAGGAAAAAATATTTAAAATATCTGCATATCTCTAATAGCAGTGCCAAACATAAATATTTTTTTCTAATACCATTATTGCTTTAATACTTAATTTGTAAGTATGAGAGAGAGCTCTCTAATACCTTCATATCTTCCATCCTTAATGTTTTATGAGCTTTATGATTGTTACATATATGTGAGTGAAGAATTGCCAGTCATTATAAAAATAAAATAATATAGAAATGACTTAACAGACTCTAAAAAGAGAAGGAATTGTACAATAATTGAGATTTTATTTTTCTGCAGGAGATAAAATAGTTTTGGCTTTTGTCTTTGATGCTTTAAAATATATATAATTTTAAGGTTCTCATTTGACCCCTCTAAACCTTCAATTCTTTATTTGTAAAATATTATCAAACTTATAGAGCTGTGAAAATGAAATAATATGATACATATCATATAAAACATTTTATGGTTTACATGTAATAAATGTAAACAAATTTAATATAAATAAATACTCATAGGGATAGTGCACAAATCTCCAACGTGGCCACCCTAATGTCAACACAAACCATATCTCCTATACCTTTTGCCTGCTCCCACTAGCTCATACTTCAATTATACATATGCCAGGAAGACAGCCCATTCCTCCAGCTATACATATCAAAAGTCTTTGTTCTCTAGGAAGGTGCAGACAGTTTTCAACTTCTGGGTTTCCTGTCTTTCCATGTTCCAAGTAACAACCTTAACTGGTTGATGTGTGTGAAGTTTGGATACACTACAATATAAAAAAACTCTATTCCACATCTTCAGTGTAGAAAATCTTCATTGTCTTGCCACTGGAAAGAGCTGTCCTCATCCTGGTTAGCAAGCTTCCCTGTTGGTAAACTGTCCCTTTTATCTTCTTTTCTATAATAAATTAATGTCTCTAAGATTGCTTGCTGTTTTCTTTTTTCAGTGTCTTGGCAATTACATATGTCTAAAGCCCAAGAGTTGACTAGACATCTAGGAAACTGAAAGAAAAAAAAAAAAAAAAAAAAAACCAGAACTCCCCAGAGTTGAAGGAGTTGAAGCTGAATAAAATTAAAATTAAATTAAAACAATTCTATTAGAACCAAAATATGACCTTGAACATATCCCATCTGAATTTAGAGATCGTCTCAAGTATAGATTTGAGGCATTGCACACAAATTACCGAAGACCAGAAGAGTTGTGTGATGACATCAAGAATATACAGGAGGGGAACAAAAGATCCTTAAGAAGACATAAAAAAGGAAAAGACCAAAGTTGATATCACAAGAGACTCTGAAACTTGCTCTCCAGCTTAGAAGTGCTAAAGAAAATTTAAGAAATGACAAGGTAAAAGACTTGAAGTATAAATATCTAGGTGACTGATATCCTCTAGAAATAGTTTCTCTATATTTTCAAAGTAAAAGACAATTTCTTGCAATTACAAGAATTTTCAATAACTCATTTGTCAGTTGGTTGTACTGTGGTGGCTGTGTGTTGCTGTGATGCTGGAAGCTATGTCACTGGTATTTTAAATACCAGGAGGGTCACCCATGGTGGACAGGTTTCAGTTTAGCTACCAGACTAAAACAGATTAGGAAGAAAGAGAAGTGGATTACTTCTGAACCTTTAGCCACCAAAACCTTATGAATAGCAGTGGAACACTGTCAGGCAACTTAGAATATTGAATATTGTAATAATATATGATAAGCACTGGACTGCTAACCACAAGGAGGCAGTTCAAAGTAACTAGACACTTCTGGCAGACCCTATACAGAGTTGCTATGAGTTGGAAGCAATCTGACGGCACTTAACAGCAGTAACAATTGTAAGATATTGTGCAGGAAGAGGAGTCAATCATGCTTGAAGGCAGTCAAAGTTCAACTGGGGAAGAATTCCTTATTCAAGCAGAGTTGGCATCATGATGTGAATGGAATAAGCTTTCCAGGCCTTAATTTTCTGATGAAGCAAAATTTAATCTGAATAGAAACAGTTGTAAAAGTCAATTAAGAGTTGGAACATGGTATGTATGAAATATGAATCTAGGAAAACTAGAAATTTCCAAAAATGATTGTCTGGAATTTTCTTATAAAGATTGATAGTCTATGCATTAGTGAACTAATATGGACTCCTATTAGCCATTTTGAATCTGACAATCTGATGGTTTGCTATACTGGGAATGACAGATTGAAGAGGAATGCTGTCACATCCATCATTAAATCGAACATTTCAAGATCTATCTTCAAGTACAAAGCTGTCTGTGGTAAGATAATATATAAATGCCTATAAAGAAGATCAAGGAGCTCTGGTAGCATAGTGGTTACAAATCAGTCTGCTAACCTTAAGGTCAGCCGTTCAAAACTACCAGCTATTCCATGGGAAAAAGATGAGGCTTTCTGCTCCTGTAAAGATTGACAGCCTCGGAAAACCTATACAGGGTTGCTGAGTCGGAAACAACTCCATGGCACACAGCCACCACCACCATACTGCCCACTCATAACACCTGGAACTTAAAAGGAAAGACTAATGTGTACTAATCACTCAGAATGAAAACAGCAAGATATCAAGTCCATTACCTAAAGTTAATAAAATGTCTAGTCCACTTCATGTCTTTAGATGTTTTTGTTCTCACAAAACACTCTTAAAAAATAGTCTTAGAGTAGGAGATAATTCAGGAAGTGATTTACCCAAGAGATTTTTTAGAAATCTGTCTCAATTAAATAGTGATGCTCTGGAAAGAGAGAGTTTATTCTTATTATACTGACCTCAATCCAAAATCACAATTCTCTCCTTTGTTCTGAGCTATGAAGAAGTTGACTTCCTAATGCATTGTGTATATGCACTTATCTACAAACCTAAAACATGATTTTATTTCTAACAAAAGATACCTAAATTTGAAATGATGACATATATACATATATATTATCAAGGCATATATATATATATATATTTATAACAATATAGGATAAGCACTGGACTGCTTATATATATATATATGATACATATATACTGTTGTTGTTAAGTGCTGTTGAGTTTATTCTGACTCATAGAGACCCTGTATACATATAGGGTTTCCAAAGAGCTGATAGAGATTATCTGTAGAGTCGCTAAAATTTGATGATTTTTTTTTTTCTTTTCTAACTATATTAAATCAACACTAGAAAAATCACCAAAGATCTTGAGGCATTTTCATCTGTGCCAATCAATCTTTCTAATACAGTTTCAGTCATAATTACTTTTGTGTTTGGCATTTCTATTCTTCATTGTCACTTCTCATTAACAGACTGATTGGGTAACTGTCATTTGAAGATTTCTCCATTGTCATTTTACTTCATGAACTCATTATTTTGTAATTACTATTTTATGCCACTCTTTGATTCATCAGTTTTTAATGTTCCACTTAATTGACTCCTTTGTTTAAATGATGTGATAAAATGGGTTTTAATTTGCTGTTCTTATAAATTCTGAATTTAGAGACTTTAATTAGATTGTCCCATTTTGTGGATAGAAAAACTAAGGAAATAATTTCTGTACAATTTTCAAATTTGTTACTAAAGTTATATTACTTCATGATCTTTTAAAATGTTCTTCTAAAGCAGACAGTTTCTTCATAAGTAGTGAGATGGTCTCTGTTGGTTGCTGATTTGGAAATCCTGTATTAAGTTTCTCTTTACATTTATTTGTAATTTTATCTTAACTCATATTTTATTTATAATAAAGGATGAAAAAATTGATAATAACATTCTAGAATGTATCAGAGATAAAGCAGCAAATTTAAAGTTAAAAATATAAAGAATATTAGAAAAAGTTTAAATAAAATTTCTATTTTTTAGCATTTGATGCAATCTTTTATAGAAAAGATAGCAAAGGTAACACAATTTTAAAAGAAATTGTTTATTGTTAAAAATATTATATAAATGCAAATAAAGCTGTGTTCTTTTTTATATAAAACACAGAATGCAAATCATAATGAATTCAGAAACTCACTACTTTGAATACCATAAAGCTCTCAGCTCATGAAATTGATACTAGAACAGATAGAATTTAAATATATGACTCCCAAATGTATGAATATGAGTCTCAGATGTTTAATTTATTCTAAGAAATTATCATCACCAGAGGATGACCTTTATATGCCTTTAACAATATATAGGAAAGATTGTCACTTACTTCTTATGTCTTAGCAGTCACCAGACTCCAGTATGTAACACATCTATAAATAGATTCCTTTTTCACTCAAAGTCAGTCCTAAATTGACTTGCAAGTATTTTTGAGCCCAATACAAGATGGTCACTCTAATTCTTAGTTCACATCAGAGAATATATAGGTTAAGGTTATAATAAATAGACAGAATTTGGTGGGTGTTAGTGGAACCACTCTGGGAGAACAAAAAAGAAAAGAAATGCATTATCTTCAGTATCTTGAAGGTGAGAGGCTTACATAGTCAATTTTTTTTTTCTTTTTTGCTAATAAACTTATATTTCTTTATTGAATTTATACAACTGAATATTTACATGAATATTTAAATGAATATTTACAGGCCAGATATCTAATGGATTATTCTAAAAATTCCCCAGATTGTTGAATTTCCAGAGAACATTTATCTGGTGTGGAACTGTAGGATAAGCACTGGATAAGGTCAATTTGAACCACAAACTCATCAGCTTCTCCTTAGAAAGTTAATACACAGTCACTATGAATCAGAACTGACTCAATGGCACTTAACAAAACAACAATGTTGATCTATTTATAGTTTTAAAAGATGATTATTGGTCAGACATAATGTTTTTAATATTGTGTTAAATGTTGCTGTTATGTGCTGTGGAGTCAGTTCTGACTCATAGCGACCCTGTACAGGGTTTCCAAGGCTGTAAATCTTTACAGGAGCAGAAAACCTTATCTTTCTCCCATGGAACAGCTGGTAGTTTCAAACTGCTGACCTTGAGATTAGCAGCCTGATTCTAAACCACTACGCTACCAGAGCTCCTTATTGGGTTAAATAGAGGAGCTGAAAACAGCATGCCACAAAGTATGTAGTGACTAATGTACAATAAGCCTTAAATTCACCTCAAATAAATATAGGATGGAGTCCCTGGGAGATGAAAAGGGTTAACATACTCAGCTGTGGTTAAAGTGTACCTAGTGACAACTCAGAAGAAAGACCAGGTTTCTACTTCTTAAAATCAATTATTGGAAATTATATGAAGCACAGTTATAAAGTAATTTATTAACTCACATATACACATGGATATAGAGAAAGTTTCTGCCAGAAAAAATAATTACACCCTAGTAAGAGGCTTCAGAGAGGACTATCCCATTCATGGAGGTTCCATGTACGTCAGAGAACAGCTAGGCCTAGATAACCCTATGGAGTTGTTCTAAGTCATATAGGGTCACTGTGGGTGGAAATTGACTTTAAAACACACAAAAATATTACTTTAAAGTTTAGATATTAGGTATGGGAAATGTAATTTGTTATTAAATTAACTAGGATTTTGAGTCAATTAAGAAAATTCAGTTATAAATTAAAATCCTGGGAAAATCTTTACAAAACTCTTTGCAAAAAGAAAATGGTATGAAGATATTTGTTGCTGGTAAAATAATACAAGATAAATTGATATCCTTTTGACCATGCTAGAATATTCTGACTAAATTTTAAAAGCAAGCAAATTATAAAGTATATGCCACGTATTTAGAGGATACTGGAGAAAATATTAACACATAGACCATTATAAATCAAAATCAACTCAATGGCACCTCACAACAATGGTCTGCAATAACCTGTTCTTCCATTCCCCTCCCCATTGTTGTACGTTGCACCCCACCCTGTGCTCCACCTTCCCTCCCCTACCCCCACCCCCCACATCCTGGTAACCAGCAAAGAATACCACCCCCCTTTAGTACGTGTTCTTTTTCTTAGTATTTTATAGTAGTGGTTCTTTGCAGTATTTCTCCTTTTGTGGCTGACTAGTAGTGTAGTGGTTACGAATCGGGCTGCAAACTTTAAGGCCAGCAGTTCGAAACTACCAGCCACTCTGTGGGAGAAAGATGAGGATTTCTGCTCCCATGAAGAGTTACAGCCTCAGAAACCCTGTACAGGGTTGCTATGGGTTGGAACCGACTCGACAGCACTTAACAACAACAACAATTAACAATTTCACTCAATGTAATGTCAAAGGTCATCCATGTTATGTGATAGATTACAGCTTCCTTGTTGTTCTTCAAGGTAGCATAATATTCCATTGTACCTATGTACCACAGTTTGTTTATCCATTCTTCAGTTGATGGCCACTTAGGCTGTCTCCATCTTTTTGCTATTGTAAATAGTGCTGTTATGAACATTGGTGTGCCTGTATTTACTCATGTTATGGTTCGTATTTCTTGTGGATAAATACCAAGTAAAGGAATTGCTGGATCATAAGATATCTCTACTTCCAACCTTCTGAGGAAAGGCCTGCCATATTGCTTTCCAGTGTGGGTATAGCATTTTGCAATCCCACCAGCAATGCAGGAACATCCTAGTCGCTCCACATCCACACCAGCATTTATTGTCCTCCACTTTTTTATTCTTTGCTGTTATTGCTGGTGAGAGGTGACATTTCATTGTTGTTTTAATTTGCATCTCTCTAATGGAGTCCTGGTGTGGCACTGTCAGTTAATGTTCCAGACTGTAAAGCGTTTGGGCTGCAAGATTGGTGGTTCAAGCTCACCAGCTGCTCCTCAGAAAACCCCTACAGGGTCAGTATGGGTTGGATTTGACTCAATGGCACTTCACAACAACAACAATGGTTAGTGATTCTTAACTTTTAGTATGTCCCAATCATCTATTTTGTCTGTTTTTGTTTGTGTAGTTTTCAATATGTTTGGTAGTCTGTGTGTGCCCTGAATTAAAGCCCTCACATTTGTGCCTATTTTTTTCTTTGATGGCCTTCATAATTCTGGGATTCACATTTAGGTCTTTAATCTATGCTGAGTTGGGTTTTGTGTAAAGCTTGAGGTAAAGGTCTTGTTTCAGTTTTTTGCATATAGTTTTCCAGTTCTGCCAGCACCATCTGTTAAAAGGACTATCTCCTCTCCATGCACTATATTTAGGTACTTTGTCGAAAATCAGTTTGTTGTATGTGGATGGGTTAATTTCTGGATTCTCTATTCTGTTCCATTGATCAGTGTATCTTTCATTGTACTAGTACCAGGCTGTTTTGACCACTGTAGCCATGTAATAAGTTTTGAAGTTGGGGAGTGAGAGGTTTCCAACCTTATTTTTTTTTCTTAAATAGTGCTTTGCTTATCCTGGATCTCTTTCCTTTCCCTATAAAGTTTGTAGCTGTTTATTTCATCTCTTTGAAGTATATCATTGGAATCTAGATTGGGATTGCGTTATATGTATAAATTGCTTTGGGCGCTAGTGACATCTTCACAATGTTGAGTCTTCCTATCCAGGACCATAGTACATTCTACCATTTTTGTAGGTCTTTTTTGGTTTCTTGTAGTAGTGTTTTGTATTTTGTCTGTATAGGTCCTTTGTTGCTCTGGTTACATTTATTACTAGATATTTCATCCTGTGGTTGGCTATTGTAAATTATATTGATTTCCTAATGTCCTTTCCAGTGCTCTCATTTTTGGTATAGAGGAATTCAACCGATTTTTGTATGTTGATTTTATATCCTGCCACTTTGCTGAGTCTTCCAATGATGTCTAGTAGCTTTGTTACTGAGTCTTTAGGGTTTTCTACATATAGGATCATATTGTCTGCAAACCGAGAAAGTTTTACTTCCTCTTTGTCAATTTGGATGCATTTAATTTCCCTGTCTTGCCGTATATCTCTTGCTAAGACTTCTAGCACAATATTGAATAGGAATGGTAACAAAGGACATCCACTTCTGGTTCCTATTCGCAGAGGGAAGGCTTTCAATTTCTCTCCATTGAGAGTAATTTAGGCTGTTGGTTTTGTATATATGCTGTTTATTATGTTGAGGAATTTCCCTTCAATTCCTACTTTGTTGAGTGTTTTTATCAGGAATGGATGTTGGATTTTGTCAAATGCCTTTACTGCATCAATTGATATAAACAGGTGGTTCTTTTCATTTTTCTTATTTATATGGTAGGTTACATTGATTGTATTTCTAATGTTGAACCATCCTTGCCTCCCTGATATGAATCCCACTTGATCAAGATGTATTATCTTTCTGATGTGCTGCTGGATTCTGTTGGCTAAGATTTTTTTGAGAATTTCTTCATCTGTGTTCATGAGAGATATTGATGTATAATTTAATTTCTTTGTGACATCCTTCCCTGGCTTTGGTATGATGGTTATGCTTGCTTCATAAAATGTATCAGTAAGTTTTACATCCTCCTCTATATTCTAGAATAACTTTAGTAGAATTGGTGACAGCTCTTCCCTGAATGTTTGGTAGAACTCACCAGAAAAGCCATCTGGGCTTGGTCTTCTTTTGATTGGAAGTTTTTTGATTACTGGATCAATTTTTTCTTTTGTTATGAGTCTGTTCAGTTTTATACTTCACTCTGTGTGAGTTTAGGTAGGTCGCGTTTTTCTAAACATGTATCAATCTCTTCTAAGTGTTCAAATTTGCTGGAGTACAACTTTTCATAGTATTCTGCCCTTATTCATTTGGTTCCATTGTGACATCTCCCATGTGGTTTCTAATGCGTGTTATTTGTGTCTTCTCCATCTTTTCTTTTGTTAGGACAAGCTTCTTGTCCTGTTTATTCTTTCTATAGTTTTTTCTGGTTTCTATCTCATTTATTTCTGCTCTAGTCTTTATTATTACTTTTCATTTGATGGCTCTAGGTTCCCTCTGTTGGTCTGTTTCTAGTTTTTGTAGATGCTGTTAATGTATTAATATTGGTTCTTTCTTCTTTTTGGATGTGTGTATTTATTGCAATAAATTGTCCTCTCAGCACCGCTTTCACTGTTTCCCAAAGATTTTGGTATGTTGTGTTTTCATTTTTATTTGTGGGAGGGATGGTTGGTGTCAGAATAGAGTAAAGAAGGCTGTTGGGTGGAAGCATGTCTGACCTCAGTTTCATAGAAATTAACCTGGGGCTGATTTTGAGTTTGATTTTTTTTCCTTCTTGTGAAGACAGAGCAAGTTGGACCTGGCTGTCACTTGGTTCTAGCACATACACACAATGAAATGTTATGCAATGTTGAGGAATACCTATGAATCTGTGAAACACCTCACATCATAGATAACCATGGTGGACATTATGCTGAGTGAAATTAGTCAATCACAAAAGGACAAATATTGTTGAAACTGATGTGAAAAATTAAGAAAAGTTTTAATAATTTTTTAAATTTTAATAAGTTTTAAAATTAATAAAAGAAACAATCTATGATGGTTATGGAGGTCAAAAGGGAGGGGAAATTATTCATAGCTAGAGGGTAGCCACATGTTAACATGGGTGGCATGGCAGGCAATGTACAAGAAGAAGTTAGCAAAGATGAAGGTAACAGGACACACAGATAAGAAATCAACAGTTAAAATGAATAGAGGTAAAAACTGTTAACTGATGGCATATGGAGGGATTGCTACCATTATAATAAAGCACAGTGTAAGATTTTCTGAATGTAAAACTGGTGGTCTGCTCTGTAAACCATCACACAATACAAATTACAGTACATTACAATACAAAATTAAAAACTAAAAAAAAAAAAAAGAAAACTAAATTGAAATAAATACCTTAACCCAATAATAGTTAGAAAAAGAACATCAAATTAAACCTATAATCAACAGAAGAATAAAAAATAAAAAAATTAGAGCAGAAATAAATGACAAAACACAGAAAAGTAATGAAATCAATAAAGCAAAATTTGTTACTTCAAAATAATTAATGTCAATAATTCACTAGCAAAAATAACAAAGGAAAAGAAGAAAAAGATGCAAATAACGTGAAAAATAAACAAAATGAGTAATGTAACAACAGAATGAACATAAATAAAAGGAATAATAAGAGAATACTATATTAATGTAGTTGTTGTTGCTGTTGTAAAGTGCCATTGAGATGGTTCTGACCATAACAATCCTGGTGAGCTTGAACCACTGACCTTGTAATGCAAACCAACTTTGCAGTCCAGGGCATTAGCCCAACTATATTAATGATTATCCAAAAATGGCATATAATGACATATAATGACAAAGAACTAGGAGAGATTCATACCAGATTCAAATGAGGACATGGAATGAGGAATGTCATTGTTAAGGTCAGATGGATATTGGTTGAAAGCAGAGAATACCAGAAAAATGTTTACTGAGGCTTTACTGACCATGCAAAGGCTTTTGGTTGTGTGAATCATGACAAACTATGGGCAACACTGTGGAAAATGAGTACTACATAACACTTAATTGTGAACAGAAAAAGGGAAGACTCAATGGTTTAAAATTAGCAAAGGTGTGTTCCATGGTTATATTACTTCACCATACTGATTCAGTTTGTATACTGAGCAGATAATCCAAGAAGCTGGATTATATGAAGAAAAATGTGGCATTAGGAGTGGAAGAAAACTAATGAACAATCTGCAATATACGATGATACAACCTTACTTGCTGAAAGTGAAGATGACTTAAAATACTTACTGATGAAGCTCAAAAACCACAGTCTTTGGTATGGTTTGCACATCAATATAAAGAAGACAAAATTCCTTGCCACTGGACCAATAATGAATATTCATATAAATGGAGAAAAGATTGAAATTGTTAAAGACTTTGTTTGGTTCAGTTCAACCACCAACACTCATCAAAGCAGCAGTCAATAAATGGAATGACATATTGCATTAGGCAAATATGCTGTACAAGATCTCTTTAAAGTGTTTAAGAGGACTAAGGAGTGTCTGATAGGTATTTTCATAAACCTCTTATACATGTGAAACTTGGACAGTGAATAAGGAACCCTATAGAAGAACTGATGCATTTGAGTTACAGTGTTGGAAGAGAATATTGAATGTACCATTATTGTTGTTAAGTGCCATTGAGTCGGTTCCAACACATAGTGACCCTGTACAGGGTTTCCGAGGCTATAAATCTTTATGGGAGCAGAAAGCCTCATCTTTCTCCAGAAAGCCTCATCTTTCTCCCATGGAGCAGCTAGTAGTTTCGAACTGCTGACTTTGTGGTTTACAGCCTAATTCGGAACCACTACGCTACCAGAGCTCCTTTGAATATACCATGGACTTCCAAAAAAAACACAAACCAATCTGTGTTAGAAGAAGTACAGCAAGAGTGCTACTTGGAATTCAGGATGGTCAGACTTCTCTCATACATCATACATATTTTGAGGCGGTACTAGCCCCTGGAGAAAGATATTATATTTGGTAAAGTGGAGAGTTGGAGGAAAAGAGGAAGACCCTCTACTAGAAAAATTGGCACAGCAGAAGCTACAATGGGCTCAAACATAGCAATGATTGTGAGGTTGGCACAGTACTGGGCAGGTTTTCCTTCTGTTGTACATAGGATCGCTATGAGTTGGTGCTGACTCAATGGCACCTAACAACAATAACAAGTTAGAAGAAATATGTTCCAACAAATATTAAAACATAAAAGAAAGGGATACATTTCTGGAAACATAATGCCTACTTAAACTAACATGGAATAAAGTAGATACTTTGAACAGACCCATAACAAAACGTGGTACTGTAGGATAAGTGCTAGGTCATTAGTTCAAATCCACCAGTCACTTCTCAGAAACCCGAAATAGTGTCACTATGAGTAGCAACTGACTTGAGAGCACTAAACAGAAAAATAAAATAAAATAAAAAATAAAACAAGAAAATGGTCAGGGCATTTGAAAGCTCCCAATGAAAAAAGTCTTGGCTCAGATGGCTTCTGCAATAAATTCTGCCAAACATTCAAAGAAGTGACACCAATTCTACTCAAATGATTTTAAAGTGTAAGAAAAGATGGAAAACCTCCAAATTCAATTTATGAAGCATGCATAACCCTAGCAAACCAAGCAAAGACATCACTAAAAAAAATATCATGCGTAAATACTCTTCATTATCATGTTATTGTTGTTAAGTGCTGTTGACTCTATTCTGACACATACCAACACTATGTAGGGTTTCCAAGGAGTGGATGATGTCCTTGAATCTCCAACCTTGGAGTGCAAACTGATTTTGTAGTTTAGTTCAAATTGATTTTGCATTAGCCCACAGTGCCTTCTCAAGAAAATCCTAGCCAATAAACTCTAATAACGTATCAAATAATAACACATTATGGAAAAGTGCATTTCATGCAAGGTATTCAAAAATGGTTCTACATTTGGAAAGCAATCAGCAATATCCAACATATAAAAAACAAAAGGAAAGAACATATAGTCATATTCATTAACACACACACAAAAACAATTTACAGAATCCAACACCCTTTCCTGATTACAAGCACTAAGCAATAGAAATAGAAAGGAAATTCCTCAACACGATTAAAGATATATGTATAAAACCCATAGTCAACATTACTTTCAAAGAAGAGACACTTAAAACACTCCACTTTTGAACAGGAAGCAGATAAGGATAATCTTCATCACTCACCTCTTCAGCATTGTCCAGGATATCTTAGTGAGAGCAATAAGGCAAGAATGGGAAACTAAAGACATCCAAATTAGTGGTTACAAATCGGGCTGCTAACCTCAGGATCAGCAGTTTGAAACTACCACCTGATCCACAAGAGAAAGACGTTCTGTTCCTGTAAAGATTAACAGCCTGGGAAACCCTGTATAGGGTCTCTTTGAGGTGGAACCGACTCCATGGCACATAACCACCACCAAATTGGCAGAGGAAAAGTAAAATTCTCTCTATTTTCAAGTGATATGACCCAATACATAGAAAATCACAAAGACTGGCAAGAAAATTATTGGAACTAATTGAAAAATTCAGTAAAGTAGAAGGGTACAATATATATATAAATACACACACACACACACACACATATACTTTTTTGTTTACATAGGCTAAAAGGGAAATCAAGAAAACAATACCATTTGCAATAGCTACCCAAAAGATGAAATATTTACAAATAAATCTAATAAGAGAAACAAAATACCTAAGCAAACTACATAAACACTACTACTATTACAAAAATAGAGAAAGACATACATATATGGAAAACTATTCCCTGCTCGTGGATAGCAATACTTAATGTTGTGAAAGTGTCACTAGTATCTAAATCATTCAATGGCTACAATGCTACACAAATCCAATTTTTTTAAAGAGGAGGATAAGCTAATCAACTTTATATGAAATGAAAGAAATGCTAAATAAGCAAAGGTTTACTAAAGGAGAAGAACAAAGCAGAAAGTCTCTAACTTCCTCATTTCTAAAGGTACTACACAACCACAGTAATTAATGGTACAATGACAGACATTTGGACTAGTGGAACAGAATTGAGAACCGAGAAGTAAATCCATTCACCTATAAACAATGAACAAGCCTGAAACCCATTAAAAGAAGAATAAATATTTCTTTAACAATTGGCACTCACCTAATATGGTATCAGTTTGAGGAAGAATAAAACAGGACTCAAATATCATACCATATACAAAAACAAATTCAAAATGAAGCCAATACTTGGATGCAAAATCCAAAACTCTCATCAATGAAAAACTAAGGACAACATTAGTGGTCCAGATACATGTCATAAATACATTATAAAACATAACTGAAAACACTCAAACAACAAAAAATAAACTAGATGAATGGGATCTCCAAAAAGTAAACACTTTTGTGCATCAAAAATTTCTGTTAAACGAGTACAAAGTGAACCCACAGATGGAAAAAAAAAAAAAAAAAAGTTGGCAATGGCATATCAAAGTACTAGTCTCTAAAATTTATAGAGAAAGTTAACAGCTAAACAGGGAAAAGACAAATAATTCCATTTGAAAATGGGTAATGGACATGAACAGACACCTCAACAAAGAACATATTCAAATGACCAATACACACATGAATAAATGCTTACAATCATTAATCATTAGAGTGATTAAAATCAATGCAAAATGAGATATTTCTGTCAGACCCACACTAATAACATAGTTCAAAAACATAAAAAGCAAATGCTGGCAAAGATGTGGAAAGACAGGATCCTTGATACAATGTTCGTATAACTATAAAGTAATGCAGCAACTGTGAAAAATGTGATGGTGCTTTCTCAAAGCATTGTAAATAAAAATATCATATGACCCAATAATACCTTTATTTGATATGCTATCCTTGAGAAGATCGTAGAAGAATTGATGCCTTTAAGTTGTGGTGTTGGAGGAGAATACTAAAAGTGCCGTGGACTGTCAAAAGAACCAATAGATCTGTTTTGGAAGA
>NW_006408717.1:1995330-1997924 GCF_000296735.1 Chrysochloris asiatica
GAGATGGATCAGCCAAGTGGCATCATTGATGGTGTCAAGTGTGGCAGCGGTAGTGAGGTTGGCCCAGGATCAGACATTGTTTCGTTCTGCTGTGCATGGGGTTGCTATGAGATGGTTTCAACTCAATAGCACCTGACAACAACAACAACATCCTTGAGAAATGAGAGTCACAGAACAAATAAACATATGCATAACCATATTCATTGCAGCATTATTCACAATAGTATAAAGATGGAAACAAGCTCAATGCTCATTAATGGAAGAATGAATAATTTTTGGTACATACTCCCAATGGAATGCTACACTATGTTAAAGAATCAACTCTGGAGTGACCAGCGCTAAAAGCTGCAGAACTGCCCATCTGGTGGGAGAGGCATGACCGATGTTTTCATCTTTCACTTTTCATTTTTCACATACTTCTCCTTTTCACTCCGACGTGCCAGCACTGCACAGCTCAGATGCCATCATGTGGGTAGGAGCACACACTAAAAGTGTCCAGCATTGCACCCACAATTTTCCAACAGCACAGACAGAAAACCCACAGGTTGCTTCTTATGATGTTTTGTCTCTAGGACCCAGCCCCAAAGTTGACCGGAGTGGGACCCTTTATCCCTGCTTGCACAGGAAAGACCAGTGAACTGTACCTATCACAATTTTATTTTAGTTGTTGATAGGGTGAGTTCTGTGTCTGCTTTTATATTGTTTCTGTTTTTGGTCTTTTAGGCCTCATTCTTCTCCCAGGAGTGGAAGCTTTCTCCTCCTAACTTACCCAAGAAGAGACAGCAATTGTGCCGATATAACCAAGCTACAAGCATACCCTGTAATACCCTACCATCTGGACAAAAGCCAAAACCAGCTACTAGGCATTGCATGTGAAAAGGCAAGCCTATCTCTAGATCATATTCACCAGAAGATGCTCAGCAAGCTTAACAACAAAGCAACATACATACATTTAAGCATTAAAAACTCACATACCTGCTTAAAATGTGAAAGAAAACACAATTAAAGATTTCAACACATGTACAAAAACAGAAAAAAGTAACTGACAAATGAGCTGTAAGCATACACAGACTTTCCAGTAGAAGAGCAAGATCTGGATCTGCTTGAGAAGGAATTCAGAAGAATGATATGGAAATGAATTCAAATGCTTAGAAAAAGAAGCAGAGGAAAATAAGGAAGAAGTCAGAAAAGTGCTACAGGAGCAATCAACAAGATAGATATGGCATTGGAAACAATACAAAACCTGAAAAATGAAGTCCAGATGATTAATAATAAAATATCATAAATGGACTATATACTGAAAGGGCAAAGGAGTAGAATGGAAGAGAGGGAAGCCAGAACCAGTCAGCTGGAAGACAAATCTCTCAATACTGCTAAGATAGCAAAGCAAGCAGTAAAAAGGATTAAAAATTCTGAAGAGAGTCTAAGGTTCATGTTGGATAACATGAAGAGGAATAACTTAAGAATTATTGACATTCCGGAACAGGAAGAATTACAGAAGTAAACAGAAGAGATAGTTGAAAAGCTTCTGGAAGAAAATTTTCCTAACATCTTGAAGGAGGAGAAGATAAACATTCAAGAAGCTGAAGGAACCCCAGGAAGGAAAGACCCCAAAGGAAAATCACTGAGACATATCACAATCAAGCTCTCTAAAATCAAAGAAAAGGAGAGAATCCTAAAAGCAGCCAGGGAAAAGAGAAGTGTGACCTACAAAGGCAAGCAAATCAAATTAAGATCTGAGTTCTCAGCAGAAACCATGCAGGCAAGAAGGCAAGAGGGAGACATATAAAACCCTGAAAGGAAAACAAAACAAAACAAAAAAAAAAGCAAAGCTGTCAACCAAGAATCATCTATCCAGCAAAACTGAATCAAATATGATGGTGCCATCAAAACATTCCAGGATAAACGGAAGCTAAGAGATTTTGTTAAAGCCAATCCAGTACTTCAAAACATCCTAAAGGGAGTTCTTTAGAATGAAAACCAGCAAGAACAGACAGCAATCCAGAGTTCCATTTGGAACTCGGTTGATGGATAGCAGAATTCAGAATGGAACAAAATTACAGCAATGAATTCAGAGGACCCGTAGGGACAAAAACAAAAAGACCAAAATATTAGCAATGTCAAAGAAGGGAAAAATATAGGAACAGAAGTGCAGGTGGTGAGGAGGTTGTCTAGATGGCAGGATACAAAAGAGTGTCTTAAATGCTGGGAAATCTTAGACTATAGGGTAACCCCAAAGAAAATTAATACTTCACAACTTACCATGAAAATAATGAATCAAGCAGAACAAGGAGACATTAAAACAAAGAAGAAACCAAGAAGAAATAGCATAAAAAATATTAATGCAACACAAGAAGGCATGCAGAACAAAGAAACAAACAACACCACAAAAAAATTAACATAATGACAGTAGTTAATTCATACCTATGGATAATTACACTGAATGTCAATGGATTAAATGCACCAGCAAAAAGTCAGAGAGTGGCAGAATGGTTAAGAAAATAAAACCCTTCAATATGCTGCCTGCAAGAGACACACCTTACACACAAAGATAAAAAAAAGACTAAAAGTTAAAAGATGGAAAAAATATACCA
>NW_006408717.1:2002059-2012461 GCF_000296735.1 Chrysochloris asiatica
GCCACCAAGACAACTGGTCAGGTCCCCTAAAGGCAAATCCCCTTCCAAGACTGAAACTCAATTGGAATATACTAGCAGGCATACGGTCCTACTGCTGCCCATGTTTGTCATCGATAAAGGGAAGAGGGGGAAAAACAGCAATGAAGTTGTAAACTAAATCCAACCACATTCAATAGACTCCTGTTAACATGGATTGAGACCTGGTTAACCAACAATATAACAAGACCTGGAGACTCCTAGGCCCAGGGCCAGGGACATGGCTTCAGAGGACTAGAGCAGATTGTGAAGCATCCAGCTGATATAAAGTGAGGGAGGACGCACAAGAACACCCACACTTCCTGATAGTATCCATTTGACCTTGCATCAATGGCTGGATGATCAGAATACAACTAGAGGAAGAAAGAAGAGAGAAAATAGAAAAAAAAGGAACAACCCACGATAAGTGGATGAACTTGACCTATGCTTGTGGATGCAATATGTAAAAGGAGAGGACAAATCTCCACACTGAGGATCATTCCCACCTCCTTGGTACACAGGGTCAACAGGGAGGGGGAACTTAGAAATTGGCTACCCAAAATGGGGGGACTACAAAGGCAAGAAGTGACTGGTTTACAAACTTTCAATAGGAAACCTAGCTCTCTCCAGAAGATACAGGGAAAGGTAGAACCTCCACTGAATTGTTTCCAACCTATCTGGATGGGGTTGATAAAAGGTGAGGATGAAAGGATTCCTGTGGTTCAATAGGGAATGGTTGCTATCAGGTCTGACAGTGACTGTTGGAAAGGTAAATGTAAATGTTTGGTAACAAAAGGAGGGGAGCGGCTGATTTTACAGTCCAGGAGCAGAGATCCCTGGAGCCATCAAGGGAGAAAAACAAAGTGCAAGACCCTGTCTGTAGAGGCAGTCACACTGAGGATTCAGGCAGAGGTGATGATGTGGATAGAAGGAGCAGCTGGGGACTCTTGACTCAGGGAGGGAGAGGGGTTGTGTGCTGGTGACCAGGGGGCAAGTGTGTAGGGTGTGCCCTTTGGGTGTTTGATGATACATGCAGGGGATTGTGATCATTGTAATGAAACAAAGTATGATAGGATGAATGTAAAGATAATGTTCATCCATGTAAAGTAATACATAATTCAAAATAAAACCTTAAAAAAAAGAATCAACTATGAATCTGTGAAATGCCTCCTGATATGTATGAACTTGGAGGACATTATGCTGAGAGAAATTAGTTAATCACAAAAGGGCCAATATTAGTTGAAACCACTATTTTAAAAAGCCAAAACAGCTTTCCCACTAAAAGAAACATTATTGATGGTTACTACAGTTGGAGTGTATTGTTATAGAACAAGTACTGGAGCTGTATATTTGGTTTGAATCACAAACTACGTGGTTTAAATTCACCAGCTGCTCACTGAAAACTGTATACAGGATCGCTATGAGACGGAACTGACTCAACAACACTTAACAAAAACAACATGACCATTTTGGGAGGGGAAGGGATAAGTCACTCGTTAGAAGGTAGACATGTTTTAATTTAGGTGGTGGTGTTGTTATTGTTGTTATGTGCCATGGAGCCGGTTCCAACTCATAGTAACACTGTACAGGGTTTCCAAGGCTATAAATCTTTATGGGAGCAAAAAGCCTCATCTTTTTCCTGCAGAAGAGCTGGTAGTTTCGAATTGCTAACCCTGAGGTTAGCAGCCTGATGGGTCAATATGCACAAAGAGGGAGTTTGAGGGAGAAAAGATTAAGACAGGGGAAGATAAAGGAAGTAATACAAGTGTTAAAGACACCTGAGATAAATATTGTTATATGCACTATGCTGCAATGATAGTAGCCTATGGTGAATGTTAATGAGTTACTGGATGAAGTCATACATATTTCTGCTTTTCTACAGACTTTTGACAGGCAGTTAGGGAGTATCAGTCCCTAGAGAAGGACACCATGCTTGGGAAAGTGGAGGGTCAGGTAAAAATAGGAAGACTTCAATGAGATGGACTGATGCAGGAGAAGCTTAAATGGGTTCCAACAGAGCAACAGTTGTGAGGATTTCATCCTGTTATTCTATGGGTCATAATTAACTTGATGGCACCTGACAACAACACATATTCTACACTAAATTTGAAGTTCAGATTTGTTAGATATATGTTGTTACTGATAGGTACTGTTGAATTGTATTCAAATCAGTGTTGTTGCTAAGTGCCGTGGAGGCAGTTCTGACTCATATCCATTCTGTAAAGGGTTTCTGAGGAATAGTAGCTGGATTTGAACCACTAATCTTGTGGTCCAATGCTTATCTTGCAGCATCACCTCAGAACTCCTCTCAAATCATAGTGACCCTTTATATATATCAGAACAAAACATAATTGATGCTCTGAATAAGCCTATTGTTGCAACACCTATGTAAATCCATCCATTAAGGGTTTTCTTTCACTTCCGTTTTTAGTACTTTTGGTTGTGAATTGATGAAGGTTATAGTGTATACTATCAATTTTACAGTCAATAAATTCATACACTTCATTTCATTCAATAATTGCAATCCCTTCAATGTAGCATTCTTTCCTACCCTTCTCAATTTTGTCCTTGAGTAAATAAATGCTGCCCTTTTATTTTTCTTCTTCTGGTAGGGAGGGTAGGTAGAAGGAGTTAGTGTCGGCTTTAGGAGTACGGCTAGGTCTATGCTAGGTCTGTTTCATGTAATGTTAAGCTATTGGTTTTGACTCAGGTTAAACTCAGTGTTAGGGATCGTGTTTTAGTGCTAGAGGAACGACTTGGTCTTGTTTTAAGGTTACAATTTGGTTGTTTTTACTTATTTGTTTCTTTGTTTTTTTGTTTTGTTTTGTTTTGTTTTCTTGAAATCTAAGCGGTATCATCTTCATTACTACACTAGTCTCTCATTTTATTTTGTTGGGTTGTTGTTGTTGTTGCTAACTATACCTCTTATGATCAGTTTTCCAGTCTTGAGGTTTACTTTACCTTTGATACATCGATTTCTGAATTGAGTACTGGGTGATGCTATCAAGCATGTTAACCTCAAGTTGCTGTCTGTTGTTGTTTCTCTATCAAAGAACTCCTTTAGTATTTTTGTAAGATTGGTCAAGTTTTCACAAATTCTTTTACATTTCTGTTTATTTGGAATTGTCCTAATTTCAATGTCATATTTGAGGGACAATTTTGCTGGATATGTGCTCCTTGGTTTACAATATCTTTTCTTTCAGAGTTTTGTACATGACATCTTTTTTTTTTTTTTTTTTTTTCCCCATGCCTGTATGGTTTCTGATGAGAAATCAGAGTTTAATCTTATTAGATCTCCTTTGTAAATAACTTGCTATTTTTTCTGAGCTACTCCCAGAAGTTTTTTTCTTATCTTTGGTTTAGAGAATTTGATTGTATGTCTTAGTGATTTTTTGTGTGTGGGGAGTGTATCCTGTTGGAATTTGCTTAGCTTTTTGAATGCATGTCTTCTTATCTTTCATGATGTTACGGCTGTTTTCTTCCAAAAATTTTTGGCAATTTTTTTCTGTAGTTTTTTTTGGTTCCAATTCTAAAATTCTGATCACAAATAAATTAATCCTCTTGATGGTGTCCCACATAATTCTTAGGCTTTCTTTGGAGTTTAGTTTTTGTTGTCGTTCTTTTTACTGATTTTTCCTCTAGCAAATAAATGTTAACAGATTTGCCTTCAAGATCACCAGATCAGTCTTCCATTACTTCAGTTCTACTACTTCTAGGACTTTACAATATATTATCTATTTCTGAATTCTTAGTACTACTCTTCTGGATTTCTATTTGCTATTTTTGTATGGTTTCTAATTTTTCTTTCATTTTGTCTGATTATTATTATAATGTTTTCCTCAATTCCTCCAAAATCTTTTTCTGTATGTCCTTGTTTTCATCTGCAACTTTCTCAATCATTCCATAAACCTACTTAAGGTACCTAAATACTATTCTTATGAATTCCTCATCATGTAGTTCTGATATAATTTATGGTATTTTATTTTATGATCCCAAGTTTTGGTCACTTGTTTTAACCATGTAAGCTAAAATTATCTCCATGACATTGTGGTGTCATTGCATTTATATTTAATTGATTGTATGCTGGTGCACTCATAGGCACAAACTACCTGTCTTCTGTGGATGTGATAGAGACTAGAAGTATACTTGCAGTTCTTTGATAGCTCTCTATATAAAGTAAGTTAGGGAGCGTTTGTCTAACATTGATGCTGATTATTGTTAATCAGGTTATATAGTAGTGGGTAGTGGCACTTGGAAAGTGGGTGGATCTACTCGAGGCAAGAATGTGTAGGGTTTATATGGGTTCAACTGTTGTTCCTCAAAAGCATATAGATGCAATGGTTGTGGTTGTGAAGTGCCGTCGAGTCGGTTCCGACCCATAGCGACCCTGTACAGGGTTTCCAAGGATGTAAATCTTTACAGTAGTAGAAAGCCTCATCTTTCTTCCTTGGAGTGGCTGGTAGTTTCGAACTGCTGACCTTAAGGTTCGCAGCTCGATTCGTAACCACTACGCTACCAGAGTTCCTTGCAATAGAAATTCTAATTAGCTGAAATTCATGCATTTCTAGATGTGGGGGTCATATGCCTGTAGCCTGAACCCAGATAGAGCAGAGTCTGCATAGCAAGGGTTACCAAAGGCACTGGGCTTGTATGAATGAGGGATCATGTTTCCAGGTCAATTGGTACATCAACAGCCACAGCAAAAGTTGAAGATGTCCATCCTTCAAAAGACCAGCTGATAGTCCAGCCATCTCTTTTCTCTCTGATCTCTTCTACTAAGCTTCCTCTTCTAATTGGCACTCAATTCACTTCTTTATCTTTCCTTTAAATCACAAGGTTCCAGAATCACATATATATTGGTTTCACTTGGTCTCCCATCTCCTAGTTGCAGAGGGTCTGCTAAGCATGTCTGTGATGTTGCCCAGATCTCTTAACACTACCCTTTTAATATAGAATGGCTTACCATTCTATGATGTATGTACCCATTAGTGTTGTTGTCCTCCCTATATTCTTATATATTGCTATGCTGAAAATTGAGCTAAAGGGGTGAATTCAGTTCTAGATCCAAAGGGTGATTAAGGCCTACAGTCTCAGGAGTCAACTAGCCTCTTCCTTACCAGTACATCTCATATTGTTTTATGATTTTGAGATTTGTTCCACATCCTCCCCACCCCTCGATTCAGGACCTTCTAATGTCATCCCTTTCAGGGCAGTTGATTGTGGTTTCAACCCACCAGCTATTCCTTGGAAATCCTGTATAGGGTCACTATGAATCAGAACCAACTCAAAGACACTTAAAAACTTAATTCACTCTATCATTTTGAGGTAAGGATAACATACTGAGACATTGTTTTCCTTATATTCATAAATATAAAAGTGATCTGTCTAGCTATGGGCAGCCAGGACAACAATTAGGAGTAGATCATCTGTACTTCTGCCCCAAGAAAATAATGGTATCTGGAAATTGTCAAAACATTTAACACAAAGATTTTTCATTCTATTTGGTACAGTCCTATTATTCTGAAACCAGTGCATATTATTTAGTTTTGTGAATATTATTATGTTAATTTTAATTCCTATGGAGACATCTACTAGCTAAATTAATATCATATCTTAAAAATTAATTTCTATAACTCAATTATCTCCCAATGAGTCCTGGTGTGGTATTGCAAGTTAATAGGCTGGACTGCAAGGTTGGTTAGAATTGTAAGGTCAGTGATCCAAGCTCAACAGCTGCTCCTCAAAACCCTGTACAGGGTTGCTATTAGTCAGAACTGACACAACAGCACTTAACAACAAAGGCAACAAACATAGATATTAATGAGTGGCTTCTAATAATGCAAGGAATTTTTTATTTGATCCACTATACCTTAATTAAAACTACTTTCCTTGTTATTGTAAAGATCAATTGCTAATCACTAAATGACAGAAGACTATGACAGGGTAATGCAAAATATATTTGCTTTCTAATTGTCAGTCTTTGCTGATATCTTAAAGATTGTGGGACTTTTGAATTGAAAGCAAATGTTATTGCAGTAGCCTTCTTCAGTATGAAAGGACAACTACCAGCAGGAGAGGCATAATGATGAACATCATAGTAACCACAGGCACTGGATCCTTGAGAAGCAAAATCATCCTCTGTAGTTTGCTTTTGATTATATTTTTCCATCAGGCATTTCTGTATATTCAGTGCTGGCACTCAGAACTCTCTTACTTTTTACTGTGTATAAAGGTCTTTTTTCCTTTGTAGAATTAGAAAAGAGGATGCAAATATATATATATATATTTATGTTTGTCGAGATATATGTGTGTGTGTGCAAATCTAGGTAGATAGATAGATAGAGGCAAGCACACATATACATGAGGGGACTTCAAAAGGTCGATGGCAAATGAAGTTGGAAAATACTGGAATTTTTCCACAAACTTTCTTTAGCTTATTTGACTGTTGTTGTTGTAGTTAGGTGCCATCTAGTCAATATCTACTCATAGTGACCCTATGCACAACAAAACGAAACACTGCCCAGTCCTGTGCCAACCTCACAATAGTCGCTATGCCTGAGACCATTGTTGCTATCACTGTGCCAATCCATTTGTTGATAATGGGAATGTATATACAAAATTCCTCACAGCATTGTCAAAATGAAGAAATTATAAGGAAATAAGAGCCTTGGTAAATATCCATGTGAATGCTACATGCTAATTTTATTTCCTTTCATTAAAAAAAGAAAACTCAAATGAGCATAATTTTATTTATTCTTTTTTAGTATCTCAACTTAAGGTTACATCTTGATACTATATCTATTTGTTGTTGTTGTTGCTGTTAGGTACCATCGAGTTAGTACCAACCCATAGCAACCTTATGCACAGCAAAACGAAACACTGCCCGATCCTGGGCCAACCTTACTGCTGTTGCCACACTGGAGTCCATCAATGCTGCCACTTGGCCAATCCATCTCGTTGGGGGTCTTCCTCTTTTTCTATGACCTTCCACCTTACCAAACATGATATAAATATTATCAAATCATTAAGTTAAATGCATTATCAAATTATTTGTAAGATATAGAGAAAACAACACATTGAAATTATTTTCATTACTAACGTATCCCTTTTCTGCAAGAGAGAAGTGAAAATACAGAAGCATTTGTTCAATGTTTGTTGAATATTGCCCAATACCCACTGCTTTGAGTCAATTCCACCTCATACCACTCAAAATTCTGTATAGATCCCCAAGTCTGTAAAACCTTTACAAGAGACGAAAGCTACTGCTTTCTCCTATGGAGTGTCTGGTGGGTTTGAACTGATGACCTTGCAGTTCACAGTCCAATGCTTATCTTATATACAGTTTGAGGCCATTAATATTTACAGGGGCAGATTACCTCTTTTTTCTCTTGTTGAATATTAAGTAAGTTTAAGTAGTAAAATACTTCAAACAATAAACTTTGGTTGTACATTAGACATTTATATACATATTCATTTTTAAGTATTTTAAGTATTAACGAGCTTTCAGGGTGGATGTTTGCTAAAAATATTTTAGTTCCTAACCTCTAAAATGAATATAATGATGTTTCCCAAGTAGTATATGCAAAACATTTTTGGAGAAATATTTCATGAATGCAGAGAAAAAATTCAGGTTTTAAGAGAATGGCTATAAATTAGCTGTATTAAGTTACACTAAAGACATAAAAAAAATTTTTTTTAAGATTTTTGATAGAAGAAGTTCAGGAATCTGGAATATTGGATGTTTAATACTTATTTCAGAGCATTGTGGCCCACTTTATGCCTTGTCACTTTATCATTACATCTATTTCTCTGACTACATATAGCACTTTGACCTCAACCTTGTAAGAACTCTTGTTATTATATTGGACTACCAGGATAATTCATTACTTTCTCCTCATACCCAAACCCTTAATTTAATCACATCTACACAGTGTAGATTTTGACATTGTCTTTAGACATTGTCTGTCAGTTTGTCATACAGTGGTGGCTTGTGAGTTGCTATGATTCTGAAAGCTATGCCATGGGTATTTTAAATACCAGCAGGGTCACCTATGGTGGACAGGTTTCAGATGAGCTTCCAGATGAAAACAAATTAGAAAGAAGGAATGACAAACTACTTTAGAATATTTAGTCACTGAAAACCTTATTAATAGCAGAGAAACACTGTCAGATATAGTGCCTGAAAATGAGCCCTTTGGGTCGGAAGGCACTCAAAATGAAACTGGGGAAGAGCTTCCTCCTCAAAGTAGAGTTGACTGCAATGACACAAATGGAGTATAGCCCATGGGAGTAAAGCCTGCAGGACATTCATTTGTTGATGGGGCACAACTCAAAATGAAGAGAAACAGCTGTAAACATTCATTGAAAATCACAACATGGAATGTTCGAAGTATGAATATGGGAAAATTGCAAGTTGTCAAAAATGAGATGGAACACATAAACATTGATATCTTAGGCATTAGTGAGCTGAAATAGACTGGTATTGGCGATTTTGAATCTGATAACCACATGGTTTACTATGCTAGAAATGACAAATTGAAGAGGAATGGTGTTGGATTCATTGTCAAAAAGAACATATCCAGATCAGTCACAACGCTGTCTGTGATAAGATAATATCCATAAGGATCTCTGGTAGTGTAGTGGTTACGAATCAGGCTGAGAACCGCAAGGTCAGCAGTTCAAAATGACCAGCTGTTCCATGGGAGAAAGATGAGGCTTTCTGCTCCCGTAAAGATTTATAGCCTTGGATACCCTGTACAGGGTCACTATGAGTCAGAACTGACTTTATGGCACATAACACAACAACAGGGAAGCCAAGTTAATACCACTATTATTCAAATTTGCACACCAACCACTAAAGCCAGTGAGGATAAAATAGAATAATTCTATCAACTTCTTCAATATGAAATTGATCAAACATGCAATCAAGATTATTGATCATTACTGGTGATTGGAATGCAAAGGTTGGGAACAAAGAGAAAGGATCAGTAGTTGGAAAATATGGCCTTGGTGATAGAAATGATGCTGGAGAACACATGATAGAATTCTGCAAAACCTGTGATTTGTTCATTTTAAATACCTTCTTTAGACAGCATAAGAGATAACTATATGCATGGACCTCACTAGATGGAATACATAGACATAAAATTGACTACATCTGTGGAAAAAGACAATGGAAAAGCTCCGTATCATCAATGAAAACAAGGCCAGGAGCAGACTGTGGAACAGACCATCAGTTACTCATATGCAAATTCAAAGTGAAGCTGAAGAAAATTTTAAAAAATCCATGAGTGTCAAAATATGACCTTGAATATATCCCACCTGAATTTTACACATATACACAAAAATATTGCTTGCAAGTTTATTGAGAGTTTACACATCAGCATACAGTTTACTCAACAGTAGTGAGGTTGGCCCAGGATCTGGCAGTTTTTCATTCTGCTATGCATAAGGTCACTATGGGTCCATACCAACTCGATGGCCCCCAATAACAACAACAACGTAGGGGGAGTTGTTCTTGCAACAAAATCAAGTTTTTCAGTTCATCGTTTATCTCTCAATGTATTTGTTATTGTTGTTGTTAGGTGTTGACAAGTCAGTTCCAACTCATAGTTACCTTATGCACAACAGAAACTCTGATAAATAGGGAAACAATTGAAATTGGCAAATATTTCATTTTGCTTGTATCTATTGTCAACGCTCACAGAAGCATTGGTTAAGAAATCAGATATGTATTGCCTTAGGCAAATCTGCTGTAAAAGGTCTCTGAAAAGTGTTCAAGAGCAAAATCATCAGTTTTAGGACTAGATAAGGTACACCTTAACTAAGAGATAGTATTTTCAATAGCTTCATATATGTATAAATACAGAAGATCTTACAAGAATTGATGCATTTGAGTTATGGTGTTGGATAAGAATATTAAGAGTATCACGGACTGCCTAAAAGACAAATAAATAAATCTGTGTTGGAAGACGTACAACCAGAATCCTTCTTAGAAACCGGGAAGGCAAGACTTTGTCTCTCATTATTCTGAGATATTATCTGGAGGGACCAGTCCCTGGAGAATGGCATAATGCTGGGTGAAGTGGAGGTCAGCCCAAAAGTGAAAAACCTCCATTGAGATGGATTGGCACTGTTGACAGCAATGTGCTTGTGAGGATGGATCTGGATAGTACATTGTTTTGTTTTGTTTTTTTCATTAAGGTTTTTTTAAGTTGGAACTGACTCAATGGCACCTAAAAACAAGAACAACATTATCTTCTACATCAAGAATGACAAATTTCATGGAAAGGTTGTTGCATTCTTCATCAAAAAGACTATTTCAAAATCTATGCTGAACAGCAGTACTATAAGTAATAGGATAATACCCCTACACCTACAAGGAAGA
>NW_006408717.1:2014662-2016485 GCF_000296735.1 Chrysochloris asiatica
AATTTGCATATGAGCAATTGATGGTCTGTTCTACAATCTGTCCCTGGCCTTGTTTTGACTGATGGCATAGAGCTTTTCCATTGTCTTTTTCCACAGATGTAGTCAATTTGATTTCTGTATATTCCACCTGGTAAGGTGCACGTGTATAATCATCTCTTATGCTGTCTAAAGAAGATATTTTAAGTGAACAAATCATTGTTTTTGAAGAATTCTAGCATGAGATCTCTAGCATCGTTTCTATCACCAAGGCCATATTTTCCAATTACTGATTCTTCCCCTTTGTTTCCAACCTTTGTATTCCAATCACCAGTAATGATCACTACATCTTGATTGCATGCTTGCTTAATTTCAGATTGAAGAAGTTGATAGAATTCTTCTATTTCATTCTCACTGGCTTTAATGGTTGGTACGTAGATTGGAATAATAGTGGTATTAACTGGTCTTCCCTGTAGGCGCATGGATATTATCCTATCACAGACAGTGTTGTACCTCATGATTGATGTGGATATGTTCTTTTTGACAATTAATCCAACACCATTCCTCTTCAATTTGTCATAGTATATGATGTATACTATATTACCCAGCATAGTAAATCATGTAATACTATATTACCCAGCATAGTATATCATGTGGTTGGCAGATTCCAAATGGCCAATACTAGTTCATTTAACCTCAATAATGCCTAACACATCAATGTTTATGCATTCCATTTCATTTTTGACTATTTCCAATTTTCCTAGATTCATACTTTGTACATTCCATGTTCCAATTATTAATGGATGTTTACAGTTGTTTCTCTTCATTTTGAGTTGTGCCTCATCAGCAAATAAAGGTCCCGTGGGCTTTTCTCCCATGAGCTTTACTCCATTCACATCATCACGGTCAACTCTACTTTGAGGTGGCTGTTCTTCCCCAGTTGCATTTTGAGTGCCTTCCAACCTGAGGGGCTCATTTTCTGGCACTGTATCTGACAGTGTTTCTCTGCTATTCATAAAGTTTTCAATGACTAAATATTCTAAAGTAGTTTGTCACTCCTTCTTTCTTGTCTGTCTTTATCTGCAAGCTCATCTGAAACCTGTCCACCATGGGTGACCCTGCTAGTATTTAAAATACCCATGGCATAACTTCCATAATCACAGAAACTCACAAGCCACCACGGTACAACAAACTGACAGATGAGTGGTGGGGCAGCAGCGGTAGTGACATGGAAAGACAGGAGCTGAGGACTTAAGGTCCACGGACTGAGTACGGCTGTGTGCCTATGGGGAGGAGGGTAGCTTGCAGAATGTGCTTTTGGGACTTTTTAATCAATACATGTTTTTGTTCTGTTTTCCATATTTGCATCAAATATTTTTGCCTTGTGTATTTTGGACACTGAAGATGAAAATGGGCCTAATGCATTTTCAGTTTTACATGCTTTCGTTATATCATTTTAGGTGCAAGTATGACTTTAGAAATTTCATTATTTAGAGATTATGCATATAGTTTATAGCTTTCAAGATGACAAGTGTGGACTGTAAGAGTTAGGATTCTCTGTCAACTTTACTAGGCCAGGATTTACAGAGGTTTAGTAGTTTAAATGTGTTTATTTACATAATGATGAAATCTAATACAGGTATAGTTAGTTCTAAGACGAATGACTATAAGCAGCCAATCAATTGAAAAGATGCTTCCTTGGGAGTATGGCCTGCACCCAATATAATGGACATGCAGGTGGGACTCTCTCTATATATCTTCTGCTGGGGACCTGGGACTCTGCAATTTGTAAGCTGTTTCCAACATAATAAACTTGTCTTTATATATATAAAGCATATATATGCTTT
>NW_006408717.1:2017440-2019015 GCF_000296735.1 Chrysochloris asiatica
CATTTGCAAGTTGAACTTTGATAAAAGAGAACCAGAGAATAATTGATGCATTTGAATTATGGTGTAGGTGAAGAATTTTGAATATACTATGGACTTCCAGAAGAATGAATAAATCTGTCTTGGAAGAATTATGGCCAGATCAGTTCTTGGAAATGATGATGATTAGACTTCAACACTTGTGGACATGTTATCAGTTAGCACTAGTTCCTGAAAAACAACATCATGCTTGGTGGACTGGAAGTTCAGTGAAAAAAATGGAAAGACCCCTAATGAGATGGATTGGCATAGATGCTGCAACAATGGGCTCAAACCACAACAAAGTTGTGTTTAATTCTGCTTTACAAATGGTCTCTATGAACTGAAACTGACATGATGCCACTTAACAACAACAAATCCAACCGAAAATAATATACAGGTGTATATTTTCTTTTTAATCTATATTTACAATAAAGGAATTTATTTACCTTATTGTTCCAACCAATTCTGATTTTTGTTCATGTATTGGAAACATCTAAACAACAGATAATTAAAGTGATAAAATACAGTCTTATTGTTGCTGTTTGTTTTTATTACCAATTGTCATTGAATCAATTCTGACTGATACCAACCCTATATAGCATTTTTGAGGAGCAGCTGGTGAATTTGAAATGGCATTGTTGCCTATTATTTATAAAGAGTGTGCTAAAACTGAAAGTACTATGCAGTATCTGATTCTATGCAGATAATATTTGCTTTCGTCAAGCTTCCATCACACCACTGACACATCCATCAGAGTCTAGAGCAGATATGATTGATTTACTTGTGGTATTTAATACCTCTACTTTCTGGGGCATACACTCTGTTATCCTTCTTTCTTCACATATTCTTGTATGCAGAAAATAATTTTGAGAAAAGCCTATTTATTGTTGCCTCGAAATCTGTTCAGTGGGCATGACCACTTGGGCCATCCAAGAGATCTTGTATATAAACTCCTCAAAAAGAAGGCAGGAAAATTCCACATAATTCTCTATCCATGAGTGGTCCTGTGCAGTTATAATCAGAAATAGTTCATGCCCCAATACAGAATGAAACAGAAGGTACACACGATCCTAAATAGGCAATGAGTGTTTTTATAGCATGAGCTGTACATCTAAGAACTTTGTAAACTCAAAGACCACTAGAAAAATAAAAATAAATTTTAAAACTCTTCTAAGGGTAATAGGTTCATGCTCCATCAGTGCCACAGATCAAGAAGGATTCTAGTGAATGAAATCTCTCCTTGAGTATGGTTTTCCAGAAGGGGAAAGATAATAGAATGGATGCAATAGAACTGTTAATAGGATAGTTGAGACAGTCATGGACATAGATCTAATGAATAAAGTGAGTGAGGAGATAGAACGTTCCTTCAATTTGAAATTGGAAGACTGATTTCCTCTTAAAGCTACCTTTATTAAGGAAGGATTGAAAAGCTATGTTCTTATATAGCTTCTACCTCTGGTGTCCTGGTGTGGCACTGTGGGTTAATGCCCCACTGCAAAGCCATTTGAACTACAAGATTGGCAATTCAAGTTCACCAGCTGCTCCTTGGAAACCCTA
>NW_006408717.1:2019685-2034701 GCF_000296735.1 Chrysochloris asiatica
ACAACTGGACCAGTAAACAACATTCTTCTCAATGGATAAAAGATTGAAGTTGTCAAGGACTTCATTCTTCTTGGATCAACTATCAACATTCATGGAAGCAGCAGTCAAGAGATCAAACGTCATATTGCATTAGGCAAATCTGCTGCACAAGACCTTTTTAAAGTGTTGAAGAACAAAGATGTCAGCTTGAGGAATAAGGTGAGCTTGACCCAAGCCTTGGTGCTTCCAATAACCTCATATACATGCAAAAGCTGGGCAGTGAATAAGGAAAACCGTCAAAGAATTGATACTTTTGAGTTATGGTGTTGGAGGAGAATATTGAAAGTGCCATGGGCTTCCAAAAGAACCAATGGAACAAGTGCAGCCAGAGTGCTCCCTGGAGGTCAAAATGGCCAAACTTCATCTCTCATACTTCAGACATATTATCAGGAGGGACCTGACACCATGTTTTGTAAGGTGGAGGGTCAGAGAAAAAGAGGAAGACCCTCAACAAGATGGATTGGTGAAGTGGCAGCATTGGTGGACTCAAGTGTGGCAACAGTAGTGAGGTTGGCCCAGGATCGGGCAGTATTTCATTCTGCTGTTCATAAGGTTGCTATGAGGCAGTACCTACTGGATAGCACCTAACAACACCACCATCAAAGGGTCAGAACCGACTCAACATCACTTAACAACAACAACAAACATCTGTTGCCATACTTGGCATCATCTCTACTGACTTCCAGAGTGATGTTGCCAAGATTGCTTCTGTTCCTTTTATATGACTTGGCTCATTGAAATGTCTCCCCCAGAATAGCTCACAAGTATATATCCAATAGCTCAAACACACACGTAATGGTTGCAAATTCTATTCTTAATGCCTTTCTCCAGATGTTCTAACCTATTTCAGTGTATGTAGTGGAGTTTTAAGGTATATTTCCAAAACAAATTTAATATCTAATCCAAAGGGATAATTTATTTAATGTGATTAAAAGTATCCTCCCCTTAATTTTTTCTTCTAATGGCTCATTAGAGTTTTATTTCAAATGTTGTATTCTCTGTATATAGATATGCATTTAGAAGTTCCTGGAAAAGTGTATCCAACTTTTTTTTTTTTCAATTATAGTTTGGTCATAAAATTAGTTTGAGAAAGCAAGAATAATTCTATCTACTTGGTATTCTGAGTGGTGGTGAAAATATTTTGTTTTATATTTGAGTAAGTACAGCATATATTCTTGGTTTAAGGGAAAATGATGTAATGTGATTGAAATTTCCATTGTACTTTCAAACTCCTGCTTTTTGGAGAATTGTACAGGGGTACCTTTATCTTCACAGTTGCTTGATCATTACATTAGCTTCATCTATGCACTAGTTCAAGACCTTTACCCCACTGTGAGATTTCTGCAAGAGCTTCTGTCATTTGTTCTCTTTCTAAATGTGACCCTCCAAGGTGTCATCGAATCAATGGTGAGGTGGCCTCAGCACTCTTTCTTAGTGATAATAAATTCCTGGTATTTGTGATTACCATTATTTCAAACACATAATAAAAAAGGTCAAAACATATTTCTAAAGAATTCCATTTTATTTAAATTCGCTTGAGTTAAAATTGAAATGTAGGAAAAGCACATAACCTCTGACTGGCTTCATAAACTGTTACACCTTCCTGAACCTGTTCATTTATTCTTTTCTTTGGTCCTTCACATAAGACTCAAAACTCATTTCAAATAGAACATTTTCAAAATTATTCTTACTTAACTTTTGATGATTATATTTTCTTCAATCTTTGCAATTTTACAAAAGACTGTATTTGATATTTAGTTTCATAAGTGTATAATTTCTTATTGATCAGATTTCTGAACAATAAAAACTGTTTTAAAGCTTTTCTCTATCATTATCACAGATTGTGAAAACACAAATAAAAAAATTAAAATAAATTTTCAAATATACTACCAACATTTAAAATCTGATTCAAACTTCTAAATCACTGTAATCAGTAAAATTCAGGTGTTGCATCCTTGTTTATTTCTGAGTTACATACCAAAATTTAAAGATAAAAACAAAAATACATAAGATGTTTGATAAAGTCATTTACTTTAAAGAAAGCAACTTCTGTTTTTCTCGCTTTCTCCGTCTCTCTGAAAAGCAAATCCTTAGGATAAGCCAGGTAGTCATGTTTTTCTTCACTCCTCTTGTGACTGTCATCTTTATCTAATGTTTGCTACATGCCCTCTGAGGATTGGTATTTGTAAGCAAAATTAAAAAGATACATTTCTGGGATAACCACACCCTCTCATTAATGCTGCATGATTCAGGGTTATGTTTGTTGGTAGTGTTAAAAAGTTACAATTAATCACTTAGGCTGGGTGTATAAAACAGCTGGGAGAAAAGTTTTTTCTTTTTTTTTGTTTCAGCCTCTTCAGTTTGCAGTCCAAGTGTACCTAACTCGACAAGAGGGAAATCACAGTAGGTAGGGTCTCATTTAAGTTCTCACCCAGTGCACAAACTGGAGTGTAAAAGGAAGAGTCATCATCATCTCTGCTCAGGCAGCTCCTTATGCGACTTTTCTTGTGGTATGCTGTCTGATTCCTGTAAGTAATAAAAGCTACATTCAGTGTGCTAATGTGTGTTCATGCTCTGATCAGGAGGACATGATGCTTGAGGAGCCATCCATATTAGTTACTGGAGCCTTTATATAATGGAGTTCTATTAAGAAATTTGGTAAACCTGTAAATACCACGAGGACAGAAGTGGTGTCTTACAGATACGGAGTGGTCAAGCAGGACTCATTGCTCTATATGTCTTTTTCTGTGTGTCTCTCTCACCTTCCCCTCTCCCCATCTTCTCTCTTCTCTCTTTTCCTCTCTCGTTTTCTCTCCTCTTTTCTCCTTTCCCTTCTTTTCCCCACTCTTCCTCCTGTCTTTTCCATCTTCTTAATTTCTATGCTAAAATATCCATAGTCTTTGTGTATCTTTTCAATTATATGATACTAGAAGTTGAGCCATGGTGCTGCAATCATTAAGTACAGAAATGCTAATTATAAGGTCAGCAGTTTGAATCTACCATTTAAAGGCCACGATGACTGAATCAATGCACTTTATTTTGGTATAATAGGAGGCACTTAGGAATAATGAAAAGAAAGTCCTTCTTATAAAATTTGAATTAATATATGTTTTTAGTACTTACATTGAATAAATAGCAAAAATTACTTCTAGAATACATTGTTTGCATCCTATCCAGCCAATTTAGGCTTGGAGCAACAGTATAGAACAGAGTAGAACTTTTCCATCTGGTTTCCATGACTGTAAATTTTACAGGAGCAGATCGCCACATCATTACTCCCGGGAACAAGTGGGTGATTTCAAATTGCTGGCATTTCCATTAGTAGTCAGGCTGCTAACTCCAAGGTCAGCAGTTAGAAACTACAAGCCATTTCACGGGAAAATAATGAGGCTTTCTGCTTCCATAAAGGTTTACAGCATCAGAAACACTATGCAGGGTCACAATGTGTTGAAACCGACTCCACTCCATGGCGCACCCCCAACCTTTGTGCCAACAGAGTTTCACCTAGGGCATGCTAAGTATTTGTTGTTGTTGTTGTTAAATGCTGTCAAGTTGGCTCCAACTCAGCATCCCTATATAGGCTTTCTGAGGCTTTTAAATCTCTGTGGAAACAGAAAGCAGAAAACCTCGTATTTCTACTGTGGTGAACTCGAACCTCCAACAGTGTGGTTCACAGTCCATTGCTTATCTTATGGAGTCACTGTGTTAAAGATTAAATAAATTATAAAGAATGAATATAAGAATTTGACTTTAAAAGTACAGATTACATTGGATGCATTATTTTCTATTATGTCTGTTTGCTTTATCATCTTTGGGAAAGTATTCCCAAATCTGTACAGCCTGCTTCTGGTAATTTAGTAAGCAAGTCTATTAGTCCTGCCAATCACAGTATTCCACATGCCTGAACATAGTGACTAATCAGTAGGCACATGATCCAAGGCCAGTTGGACTTTAGCTGAGATTTCTATGTGGAAAACAGAAATTAAAAGACAAGCAAAGCCATAATGTGAAGATAAAGGAAATGTGAGTAAGGAAGTTGTTTCTAAGTGCCTCTGAGTAGGTTCTGACTCACAGTGATCCTTATGGGGCTTCAGAGACTGTAAATCTTTGTGGGAGCAGAAAGTCTCATCTTTCTTGTGCAGAATAACTGGTGGACTCCAATCACTGTCCTTGTGGTTCTCTGTTCAGTGCTTATCCTACAGAACCATCATGTTCCCCTGAAACTCTTGGAACTAGCTATGCTTGCAGTCATACTCTGCTGTTGGCCTTCTCATTTACAGATTTAGGGAACACACTTTGAGTTGGGTTTAATAGTTTGTAATCAAAGTAATTCCTTATAAAATATCTTTAATTTTCAATACTAGAAAACTTAATTCCTATGAAGAAGCAGTAAATCCCTTACCCAGGTCCCAAATTAATGTCAAGCATTCAAGAATAACTTCAACCAATTCTACAAAGGATGGAAAAATTTAGTCACATGATGTCTTGAAGGATTTTCTCTCAAGACAAAGTAGGAGTTTATTGAATTTTATATGATTTATTCTATAAGAAGCCACATCACATTTATATTGTACAAGATACAGTGTTGTATACAGGTAATTTGAACCTGATTACCTCTAATAAGATGTAACTGAACAAAAACATTGATTTATAAGTATTAAATTGACATTTATAATAAAATTAATATTTATACTTAGTAAAACCCAAGCTTGCATTTGTCAATTTATGTGCATTTATCCATCTTGTATTCAGTTTTAGTGACAGCAAATATGTGGTAAAAGAAATGTGAAAGACCTCATCATGAAAGTAGTAAAAACTCTTGAGCAAGAAATCGTATGAAGTAAAATCTTCCCAATACAGTAATAAATATTTCTGCACAACTAGTGTTGATTATTGGATACCGGTGTGGCACTATAGAATAAGCTCTTGACCACATAATCAGTGTGAACAGCAAGGTTGGGGGTTCAAATCCACCATCTGCTTCTCAGAAACTCTATAAAGGGTGGCTAGAAGTTGGAATCTACTTGAGAGCAATTAGAAACAACAGCAAATGTGCTGATTATGGTGATATGTGATGTTAGAAGTCAGTATACAGCAGAATATCAGAAGAAGTTCTTAACATAATATAATATCCTTGTCATAAAGGCTATTTAGTTTTGCTACATTATACCAAATTGTTCTTCAGAACTGAAGTTACACTTACAGTACAAATAATAGTGTATGCTTCTACTACTGTACATATTTACAAGACTTGTTGAATCCAGTGAGTGTAAAACGGATATACTATTGTATTTTTCACATAAATGGTGAAGTGCTGTCAAACTTAGTCAATGTCCATTGTTCATCTTTTCTTATTCTTCAAAACAAAAATAGGCCTAATTCCATGGAATCTGTAACATCTCATAATAACCTTAGAATAGCATGAACTGCTTCATGGGTTTCTGATGCTGTAAATATTTACAGAAACAGATTTCCTCATCATTCTCACTCAGAGTAGCTGGTAGGTTTGAACCCTGTCAAATATTTCTGTTAGCAGCCCAACACTTAACCCACAGTGCCACTACTGTTGCTTATTGCTTCATAGCTGTCTTATATATGTTGTTGTTGTTGTTTTGTAATGTGCTGTCCAGTTGATTCTGGTTCATAGAGAACCTGTATAGGGTTTCTGAGGAGTGACTAGTGAGTCTGAATGGCTGAACCTGTAGTTAGTAATCCAGTGTTTAGCCTACAGTGCCACACCAGGACTGTCTTATATATAAGGTGTATTTACAAATATTTCATAACATGGGTGATCACAAGGCATTGCTACTAGAATTCAAGTTCATAAATGTATAGGTTTATTCCAAACAAAATGTGTTTAAGTTTCTCCTTGTGATCACTGGATCTCCTTGTGATCACCTTGATCTCATTACCGTGTTTCATTAAAATGTTCCAATCTTAGTAACTTCCAAGGGAATCTGCTGGTGGTGGTGGTGTGCCCTGGAGTTGCTTCTGACTCATGGTGACCCTATATAGGGTTTTGGAGGCTATAAATCTTTATGGGAACAGAAAGCTTCATCTTTCTTCTACAGAACAGCTGGTAGTTTCAAACTGCTGACCTTGAAGTTAGCAGCCCGATTCGTAACCACTACACGACTAGAGCTCTTGAAGGGAATCTGCTAAGCAAATTAAATTCAAGGCAGAAAGATCAACTCAGAAGCTTATGGCAACTGTTTTGGGGAATCACAAGGGGTAATCTTGATAAATTTTCTCAAATAACATAAGGGGATTAGGGGTGCTTAGAAAGAGGAAGTTTTAAGAAAATTGAAAATTGCATTGGTGAGAAAAGGACAAGGAAATTTGCACTAAGGAGCTTTTTTTCCCAAAACAACATTGCTCACTCTTCCAGGTTAACAGGGCTGTTCTATGAAAATTTGGGGTGGAAGGGGGATATTACCCCATTAGCCCTACAGCCCTCCTGATCTTCCACCATCAGGCTTTGTTTTGTTCTCCAAACATTAAAAAAAAATTATGAGGAACATGACTTGAGTCCCTAGAGGATAACAAAACTGCCTTTTGACATGGTACCAAAAATAATTTTAGAATTTGTTGGGGAATGGCTGTCATTGTTGTTAGGTACAGTGGAGTTGGTTTTTACTAATAACAGTCCTGTGCACAACAGAATAAAACACTGCCGAGTGCTGTGCCAGTCTAACAATTTTTGTTATGTTTGAGCATTTTGTTGCTGCCACTGAACCAACCCATCTCACCGGGGAGGGTCTTTCTCTTTTTTGCTGACCCTCCACTTTAATACCAAGCATAAGCCCCATCTCTAGGGAAAGATCCTTCATGATAATATGTCCAAATTATGAAACAGGAAGTCTTGTCATCCTTACTTCTAAGGTGCATTCTGGTTATAGTTCTCTCAACACAGATTTGTTTGCTCTTCTGGCAGTCCATGGTACTTTCAATATTCTTCTGTAACACCACAACTCAAATGCATCACTTCTTCAATGGTCTTCCTTATTCATTGTTCAACTTTCACATGTATGTGAGGCTGTTGAAAATACTCTGGCTTGAGTCATGCACACCATAGTCCTCAAACTAATAGCTTTGCTGTTGAAAACCTTAAATAGGACTTGCATCGCAGATTTTCCTAATGCAATCTGTCTTTTGATGTCTTGACTATTGCTTCCATGAGTGTTGAATGTGGACCCAAACAAAATTAAGCCTTTGACAACTTCAGTATTTTCTGTTTATCAAGGTTTATTTATTGGTCAAGTTGTGAAGATTTTTGTTTTCTTTATATTGAAGTGCACTCCACATTGATGGCTGTGGTATTTGATCTTTGTTACTAAGTATTTTGACAACTTCAATCTTTTCTCCATTGATAAAAACTTTGTTTATTGGTCCATTGGTGAGGACTTTTGTTTTCTTTACATTTAGATATAATCCATATGGAAGGCTATGCTCTTTGATCTTCATCAGTAAATATTTTAAGCCCTCTTCACTTTCAGCAAGCAAGGTTGTATCATCTGCATATCACAGGTTGTTAATGAGTCTTCATTGATCAACTATCAACATTCATGGAAGCAGCAGTCAAGATATCAAACGATGTATTGCATTAGACAAATCTGCTGCACAAGACCTGTTTAAAATGTTGAAGAGCAAATATGTCAGCTTGAGGACTAAGGTGCGCCTGACACAAACCATGGTGTTTTCAATAACCTCATACGTATGTGAAAGCTAGACAGTGAATAAGAAAGACCGTAGAAGAATTTATGCTTTTGAGTAATGGTGTTGGAGGAGAATATTGAAAGTGCCATGGTCTTCCAAAAGAACCAATAGATCCATTTTGGAAGAAGTGTAGCCAGAGTGCTCCTTAAAGGTCAAGATACCCAAACTTCATCTCTCATATTTTGGACATATTGTCAGGAGGGACCAGTCGCTGAGGAAGGATATCATGTTTGGTAAGGTGGAGGGTCAGAGAAAAAGACAAAGACCTCCAGTGAGATGGATTGGCCAAGTGGCAGCATCAATGGACTCAAGCATGGCAACAGTGGTGAGGTTGGCCCAGGATCCTGCAGTGTTTCGTTCTGCTGTGCATAAGGTTGCTATGGGTTGGTACTGACTTGGTGGCACTTGAAAACAACAACAATTAAGTATTTTAAGTTCTTTTCAATTTCATCTAACAAGGTTGTATGATCTGCATATCCCAGGCTGTTAATGTGGTTTTCCTCCAATCTGATGCCATGCTCTTCTTCATATAATTCAGTGTCTCAGATTAATTATTAATAGTACAGACTGAATAATTGTGGTGAAAGAATACAGCCCTTGCACACAGCTTTCCTGATTTTTCGATCATTTAATATTCTGGTATACACACAGTTTCTTCATGAGTGCAATCAAGTATTTTGGAATACCAATCTTCATCATGTTATCCATAGTTTATCGTGATATGTACAGCCAAAATCCTTTACATAGTCAATAAGGATCACCAGAGGAATGAGTAATTCAAACTCAGAAGAACTACAATAGCAATGTTCCTTTGAATCAAGAATAGTGAGAATTATTTTGACCATGTCTTTAGGAAATCTGTATCATTAACCTTTTGCTGCTAAACAAATTAGTTCATATTTGAGTAATTTTAAAGCAAACTTATTTAATTCACGGGTTCTAGAGTCAGTGGTTTGGGTTGGACAGTTCTTCCAATGTTGGCCATGCCTAATCATACATATATTTGTTGTCAGATTGGGCAACATCTGAGGGGTGAGTTGTTTAACATGGTGTCACATTTCACTAATCTTCCAGTTGCTAGCCCACAGCAGCTCGAAATGCTTCTAAGGGAAAATAATGTGTGTAGTCTCTTGAAGTTTAGACTCAAAATTGGCAAAACTGCGTTTTTGCCACATATTACAGTCACTGTCTAAATACTTAAAAGTTCAGGTTAAATTAGAAGAAAAATTAACCACACTTCTCCCTTGAGTATTCTCAAAGTATCATTCCAAAGGAGATAATAAGGAAAGATGATAATTTTTATAAACTAACACTCAATCATTACATTTTTATTTATATTTTTCACATTATATTATTTTAGTTGACATTCTGATACATTTTTCAAATAAAAATGAAGCTTTCTTACCTAGTCTTACAGAACGTATGGTATGTTGTTTGTTAGCCATTATTTGTAGTAGGAAAGCTGGATTATTAGACATTACACCTTTAGTGTGTATAGTTATATTAACTGATGTTAGTAAAAATGCTGTGTCTTGAATGATAAAGCCTTAAAATTCTGAAATCTGTTTTCTATTCATGCATGCACAGTATTTCCTGTGTAGATGATTTTTATTTGTAGTACCTCCATGTGTTTCACAGTAGAACTATTCTGCATAATATTTTCCCCAGGTCTTTCTTCTGAGGTTCCTCTAGCTGATACTCAAGCCTCCAGTCTTCTGGCTAGCAGCTGTCATAGTTATCTAGTGCTGATGTAACAGAAATACTACAAACAGGTGGCTTTAACAAACAGAGACAACTTTCACACTTTAGGAGGCCAGAAGTCTAAAGTCTGGGATCCAAATTTAGGGGAAAGTCCTTGTCATCAATATTTCCCAGTACTGAGGAGATTCTCAGTGCAGGCACCACTACTCCAAAGGTCATGCTCCCCTACCAGCTATTCTTTCTTGGTGGTAGTCAAGCACTGCCCATCTTCTCTTTTTTCATCTCTTTTATATCTCAAAAGAGATTGACTCAAGATACAACCTAATACTAATAGATTGCACTCTGCCTCATTAATCCTGACATGTTGACATCATGTTGCTGTTGTTGTTAAGAGCTATGGAGTGGGTTCCATTTCATAGCAACCCTGTATAGAGTTTCCAAAGAGCAGCTGGTGGGTTTGCTTATCTTAGAATGCCACACCAGGAATCCATCATAGATGTTAGGATTTACAACGCCTGGGATAATTATATCAGGAAACAAAATGGAGGATAAGTAAGTATGACTGAGAATAATGGCCTAAACAAGCTAACACATATTTTGGAGTACAGGGCTCAATTCAATCCAAAACAGCAAGCAAACACATAAGCCATTATACCACCCAGAGATACCCCTTTTCTATAATCACTTCTTAGCGTGTGTGTGTGTGTGTGTGTGTGTGTGTGTGTGATTTGTTTTGTTTTTTTAATGCTGAGGTTTCCTTTTATTGATTCTCATATTAATCTCTTCCAGAAATACCATGTTACATATGACTACTTAACCACTTTTCATTCATCAGTTATGTACTGACAACATTTGCTTTCAGTAGTCTCTGTCTCTCTCTCTCTCTCTGTATGTCTCTTTCCTTCATTAGATCTTAATAACACTTTACAAGAAATATGGGACTACATTTAAGAAAAATAATTTGATTTTTAGTAATTTTGATAAAGTCCTCCTAAATGTCACTCATTAGCGGTGTATTTCTTATGCCACTGTGCACTAGCAGCCGATGATTTGTCAGCATATAATGAATATTTTTCTCATAAAGCTTATATTCCAATGACTAAACACGTAAGTACAGTTTGTGAAATATGGAGTAAAAGTCTCACTGGTACTTAATGTATGCAGTGTTCATGAACAGGTTGTCTTAGCATGCCTCTTAGGAGGCATTTGTACTTAAGTTTACAAGTATGTAGTTATATAGTTTCTCAAACTGTTCAGCAAATCTGAGATACAATGGAAAAAATGATTAATCATTTTTAAAAATCACTAGTATTATCTTTATTTTAGATCTATTTAAACATTTTTATTGAGTGTGAATTTGTCCATCTCTTTTTCAAATTCAGGCTTTCCAATGATGATAATCTAATTTATGTAAGTGGGTGCTCAGGTTGTTTAGATAAATAATAATAAAGAGGAAGTGTGAACTACAAGTTCCTCAGACATTCTTGTCTCCACTTGAGAAAGGAAGGGTTTGCATAATTTAAGAAGAAAGACACATGCATCACATTTTGTCATATGATTGTTACAGCCCTCAGAATGCTAGAATGTCAGCAAGAGTCTGATTTTCTATATTTTATTAGCCATAAGTTTCTTGAGGGATAGGAGTGTGTGATTCTTTTTCATTTCCATTTTCTCACTTCAATGCACTTCCTGGCAGATATTCTATGAAGTCTAGTGAATGAATATAAGAACCAATGGTCTGTATATTAATATCCATGGGAAACTGTCAGTTTGTTTTGGATGATGACCCATTGCCATCCAGTCTATTTCAATTCATAGTGACCCTGTAGGTCAGAGTAGAACTACCCAGTCTGGCTTCCAAGGCTATAAATCTTTTTGGAAGCAGAATGCTATGTATTTGTTCCATGGATCAGCTGATGGGTTCAAACTGCCAACATTTAAGTAGGCAGCTAAGCACTTAACCATTGCACTACCTAAGCTTTCTGATTAATAGTCAGTTTGAAATAGATATCACAGGTACTGGGGCATACATAGTTCCAGCCTACTCTTAGGTATAATCTTTTAGTCCGTTCTTTAATGACTGAGAAGGAAAGCATGTATTCTAATTAGAAATTTACTGACTCCCTTCAAAGAGTAAAATTGGCAGAAATGATTGTGTAAAAGTCAGTTGACTTTGTAAACTAATGAGCCAGATACAAATTCTATATCACTTCTGTTTTCTTAGTATTAGCTCAGAGCATTTTATGATTCTCTTATAAATTTCTAGAGTAAGTCTTTATGCACATATAACAATAGTAATGTTAAATCTGGAGCACTGATGTGGCATTGTAGGATAAGCACAAGACTGCTAACCCCAAAGTTGGCTGTTCAAATCCACTCGGTAATTCAGACCCAACAGCTGCTCCTTGGTCACTATGAGTCAGAACCACCTGGATAGTAAGCAGCAATAGCAGTGCTAAATCTACATATTAAAGTTGGTTGAAGAATCTTAAGCAAAGAGAGTACAGGTCTACACCTTGGTATCAGTTTCATGCATACAAAATGTTGGGTTTAATCCTGAATTAGACTTAACCTATTTAATCCTGAATTAGACTTGACCTATTTAACTGCTATACACACACACATACACACAAAGCTATCATATTGAAGAGTTTCCATAAAACAATATGCCACAAAACATGTTTAGTCCCTGGAATTGTTAGCCTGAATATAAGATGTCATATGACACAATTTAGTGAAAATTTAAAGATCCAATGTCCTGAAAAAGATGCTCTTAGTAGCTCATTCACACCTCATTAGAGACCAAGTTTGATTTGTTCTCACTTTTGGTAGGTAGAAATTCTCTTTATGGGGTGCCAGGATTGAAAGGTTTATTACCATTTTCTCACTTTCTTCATAACTGTTAATCTAGTTCTGAGTCTCTTCTCTGGATGTCATCACTTTGACTGTATTTCAACAATAAAGATCTTCAGTTGATTGTTTGGATCACTTTCGTTAGAAATGTGAAATCATTAGATGAGAACTTTAATACACTCTTAGTAGAGGATGAGGCATTGTCTAAAACTCTTATGCAGAGTGCTTTGGCATTATTTTTGCTAAAATTTCTTTCACAGAGTAGAATATGATCCAGGTCTGTTAAAAATGAAATAAAGCTTATTCATGTATCAGCATATTTTAGAATTATTTCTATATACATTTTCAAACTATTGTCATTGTGTTGACTCTGACTCTTAGAAATTCCAAAGGATTTCCAAGGCTGCATATTGCCACATCTTCTTATATACAGTGACTTGTGGTTTTGAACCATCCATGTTTAATTTCAGTTGCTGAATGAACTCAACCACTGCACCACTAGGGCTTCTGCAAACACGTTGTTGTTGTTTTTAGGTGCCAATGAGCTGATACTGACTCATAGCTACCCGATGTACAGCAGAATAAAACTCTGTCTGGTTCTGCACCAATCTCACAATCATTGCTATATTTGAGCCCATTTCTGTTGCCACTGTGCCAATCCATCTCGTGGGAGGGGGTCTTTCTTTTTTTCTTCTGACCCACCACTTTGCCAAACAAGATATCTGTCACCAAGGACTGGTCCCTCCAGGTAATATGTCTGAAGTATGATAGACAAAGGGAAAATGAAAATATATGTCACAAGAGCAGAGATGTCAGCTTGAGGACTAAGGTGCACCTGACCCAAGCCATGGTAGTTTCAATAACCTCATATGTATGCAAAAGCTGGACAGTGAATAAGGAAGATCGTAGAAGAATTGATGCCTTTGAGTTGTGGTGTTGGAGGAGAATACTGAAAGTGCCATGGACTGCCAAAAGAACCAATAGATCTGTTTTTGGAAGAAGTGCAGCCAGAGTGCTCCTTGGAGGCCAGGATGGCTAAGCTTTGTCTCTCATACATTGGACATATTGTCAAGAGGGAACAATCGCTGGTGAAGGATGTCATGCTGGGTAGGGTGGAGGGTCAGAGAAAAAGAGGAAGGCCCCCAACGAGATGGATCAGCCAGGTGGCATCATTGATGGCGTCAAGTGTGTCAGTGGTGGTGGGGTTGGTCCAGGATCGGACATTGTTTCGTTCTGCTGTGCATGGGGTCGCTATGAGTCAGTTCCGACTCAATGGCACCTGAAAACAACATGTCACAAGAGACTCTAAAAATTGCTCTCTAGCAGAGATGTTAAAGCAAATTTAAGAAATGAGGAAGAATAGAAAATTTCAAAGGGCAACTAAAGAAGACAAAGTCAAATATTATAACAAAATGTGAAAACACCTGGGGTTAGATAACCAAAAGGGAAGAACAAGCTCAGCATTTCTCAAGCTGAGGGAATTGAAGAAAAAAATCAAGCCCCAACTTAAAGTATTGAAGGATTCTATGGGCAAAATGTTGAATGATGCAGAAAGCATTAAAAGAAGATGGAAGGAATGTATACAGTCACTGTACCAAAAAGAAATGGTTAATGTTCCACCATTTCAAGAGGTAGCATATGATCAAAAGTCAATGATACTGAAGAAAGAAGTCCAAAGTGCACTGGAGGCATTGATAAAAAACAAAGTGCCAGGAATTTATGCAGTACAAATTGAAGGCTTTCAACAAACTCATGCAGCTATGGAGGCATTCATTCATCTGTGCCAAGAAATTTGGAAGTATACATGTTAATGATTATTTATTTGCACAATCAATATTTTGTTTCCTAATTGTCCCATGTTAATTAATAACAAACCATCACGTCTAGGTCCAATTTACTAATTATTTTTTGCTTTTAATAAGACAAAAAGGCAACTGTTTCTTACCTATTTTTGTAATACTGCTAAATAACTATGACTTGCCATCTTGTTGTTGTTGTTGAGTGCTTTAAGGTCAGTTCCTACTCATAGCGAGCCTATATAATGTTTCTGAGGAGCAAGTTTGAACCACTGATATTACAATTCAAATAGACTTTGTGGTCCAGTGTGACACTAGGACTTCATCAGTCAACTTGCCATCTAGTTGATTATAAATCTTAGTAGCCCCATGTGTTTTAGCATACAAATCTGCTCCATAGGGTTTTCAACTACTTTTACCTTACAAAGTATACTGACAGGATTTTCATCCTAGGAGTCTTCTTGTTTTTGTTAAGTACTGTCCAATCAGTACCAATTCATAGTGACCTTATACACAACAGACTAAAAACAGTACCTGATCCTGTGCCAACTTCACAATCATTGATATACTTGAGCCCATTGCTCATGCTACTGTGCCAAGCCATCTCGGGTTTTTTGTCCTTCCTTTTTTCCTGACCCTCCACTTTATGAATGAAGCATGATGTTTTTCTCTAGTAACTGGTTCCTCCTGATAATATGTCTGAAATATGAGAGAGGAAGTCTTATCTTCCTAGCAGAACATTCTGGCTGTATTTCTTCCAACACATATTTGTTTATTCTTTAGGCAGTCCATGAAACTTTTTTTTTTAATGTTTTATTGTGAATTATGTGATAACTTACATGGAAGAACATTAGTTTTACATTCATCTTATCTTATATCATTTCATTGCCACGGTCACAATCTCCTCCATG
>NW_006408717.1:2034916-2047483 GCF_000296735.1 Chrysochloris asiatica
ACTGCTTCTCTGGGTAGGGTCCCGCTCTCCACTCTTCTCCCTTCATGGTCCCAGAGACCTCTGCTCCTAGACTGCAAAGTTAATCACTCCCCTCTTTGCTACAAAATGTCTACCTTTACATTTCCAACCCTCACAATCAGTCCTGATAACAATTATTCACTATTGTATCACAAGAGACTTACCCACCTTTCCTGGATAGATTGGATACTACTCAGTGGAGATTCTACCTTCCTCCATGCACTCTGGATCCAGGTTCCCTCTAGAAGGCTTGTAAGCCAGTCACTTCTTGCCTTTGTAGCCCCCCATTTTGGGTAGCCAATGTCCAAGTTGCCCATCCCTGTGTACTCTTTGTGTGGAGGGGGTGGGAATGATTCTTGCAGTGAGGATTTGTTTCCTCTTTTGAGCTACTGCATCCATAGGTGTAGGTCATGTTCATCAAATTGTATCAGATGATGCTTTTTTTCCCTCTTCTTTCTTCTTCTAGTGAACGTTGTAGGGCTTAGCTCGCAGCTTCATTGCTGTTTTTCCCTCACTTCCCCTTATTGGTGATGAATGTGGTCACCAATCAGAGCCTGTATTCCCACTGAGTCTTAGTCTTGGAAGGGGGTTTACTCTGAGGGACCCAACCACTTGCCTTGATGTCTCCTGGGTGAGCAACTTGCTTGTTCTTGTAGTAATCAGTACGTCTGCCTACATTGTTTTGTATTTTTCCTGTCGGTCTTTCCTTCAGGAAGTATCTTCTCTTCTTCTACCTGTTCCAGGCTGGTCTGCCCGTCCTTTCAAGAGTAAATTTCCCACCTCTGAAGATTCTAGATGCTGTTAATGATTCCACCTATAGTCTTATGTAATGCAGAGGCTGTGCAGGAAGCCTACTTCAGTGGGCATGCTGTAGCCCTGTTTTAGGTATTCCGATCAATTGTAGGCAGAAGATGTTCTTGCAAGCTTTCTATAGTAATATTTCTGGCTATTCATTTCTCTCCCCATTCCAGTGTCTATTTTATAATGTAATGCAAGGAAAACCAAGATTCAAAAGACAGCCAAGCATCTTAATATTATTTTCCCCGTTTTCCCCACTCCAACCATGGCTCAATCCCTGTATCCCAGAGTCATCATTATTTACCTCTTTCCCGCATAGCCCATGAAAACCTGCCTAATTGTTCTCCCATCTACTTTGTTCTTCCATTGCCCTCCCCTTTTTGTATATTGCCCCCTCCCCAGTACCCAAACTATCCTGTGTCTATTCCCTGCCCTGTGCTCCACCTTCCCATCAATCCCCTCACTCCACTCCCCACATCCCAGCAACCAGAAGAGAATCCCCTCTGCCCCCACTTTAGTATGGGTTATTTTTCTTAGCCTTTTACAGTAGTGGTCCTATGCAGTATTTCTCCTTTTGTGACTGATTAATTTCACTCAACATAATGTCCTCAAGGTTCATCTATGTTATGTGCTGGCTTGCAGCTTCCTTGTTATTCTTTAAGGTAGCATAATATTCCATTGTATGTATGTATCACAATTTATCCATTCTTTAGTTGATGAGCACTTTGGCTGTCTCCATCTTTTTGCTATTTTAAATAGTGCTGCTATGAACATTGGTATGTATATATCTACTGATGTTATGGCTCACATTTCTTGTGAGTAAATACCAAGTAGAGAAATTTCTGGATCATAAGGTATTTCCATTCCCAAACTTCTGAGGAAGTGCCATATTGTTTTCCAGAGAGGTTGGACCATTTTTCAGTCCCACCAGCAATGTAGGAGTGTCCCAGTCTCTCCACATCCCTGCCAGAATGTATTGTCTTGTACTTTTTTGATCTTTGCTGCTATTGCTGGTGTGAGATGATAGCTCATTGTTGTTTTGATTTGCATCTTTCTAATGGCTAGTGATCATGAACATTTCTTCATATGTTTGTGGGCTTCCCGGATCTCCTCCTTGGTGAAGTGTCTGTTCATGTCCTGTGCCCATTTTTTAATTGGGTTATTTGTCTTTTTCTTATAGAGGTGTTGTAGTTTCCTATATATTTTAGAAATAAGTCTCTTGTCTGATGTGTCATTACAAAAGTTTGTTTCCCATTCGGTATGTTCCCTTTTTACTCTTCTGGTGGTCTTTTGATGCACATAAGTTTTTAATTTTTAGTATGTCCCACTCTTCTATTTTGTCTACTTTTGTTTGTGTAGTTTTCAAAATTTTTGGTAGTCTGTGTATTCCCTGAAAGTCCATGATACTTTTAATATTTTCCAACAACATGGCAACTCAAATGCACCTACTCTTCTTCAGTCTTCTTTATTCACTGTACAACTTTCACTTGCATTTGAGGTTATTAAAAATACCATGGATTGGGTCAGTCACACCTTAATTCTCAAACTGACATCTTTGCTGTTGAAAACTTTAAAGAGGTCTTGTGCACCAAGTTTGCCTAATGCAAAACATCTTTTGATTTCTTGACTGCTGCTTCCTTGAATTAATGGTTGATCTGAGCAAAATGAAGTCTTTGACAACTTCAATCTTTTCTCCATTTATCTTGATGTTATTTATTGTTCCAATTGAATTGCATTTGTATTTTCTTTACATTGAGGAGCAACCAAACTGAAGGCTGTGGTTTGGGGTTTATTCAAATCACAAACTTATCCATTACTAACTAAGTGCATAATCATTTGTGCCACCCAGTGATAACACTGATTATTTCTAAAACTTTTGTAGTTTGTGGAATTTTTCTCTTATCTAATAATGAATTTCTAGAACATAAACATCTTGACTTCTGCTTTCTCAATATTTATAAGGTTTTTTTTTTCTTTATACTTTATTCATCTTTCATATCCACTCAAAATAAAAATAATTAGCACTTATTTTGTGCAAGGTCCTGGTAGTGCATTGATTAAAACTTTCAACTTCAAATCACAAAATTAGCAGTTTGAACCAGTCAGTCATTTCAAGAGAGAAAAATGCAGCAGTCTTTCTATAAAGAACTGTAGCCTTTGAAACCCTGTGAAGCAGTCCTATTGTGTCCAGCAGGGTGACTATGAGTCTGAAACAATTAAAGACAAATTGCCTTGGCCTTTTTTTAAAAAAAATTATGTCCCAGTACCTAATTTATTGAATATTGAGTATTGAAACATTATAAATAGCATCAAAATATTGTCAGATACACTGTTTGAAAATGAACCTCTCAGATTGGAAGACACTGAAAATTTGACTGGGAAAGAGCTGCCTCCTTAAAGACAGTTGCCAGTGATGACGCAATGGAGTAAACCTTTCAGGACCATCATTTGCTAATGGGACACAACTCAACATGAGGAGAAACAGCAGCAAACATGCATTAATAACCAAAATATGAACTGTACAAAGTGTGAATCTAGGAAAATTGGAAGTTATCAAAGACAAATGGAATGCATAGACATTGATATCAGCCCACTATGTATCACTGGGCTGAAATAAACTGGTCATTTTGAATCTGAAATTTATATGGCTTACCATGCCAGGAATGATAAAGTGAAGAGGAATGGTGTTTCATTATTCACCAAAAAAGAGTATTTCAAGATCTATTTTGAAGTACAATTCTCTATGTGATAGAATAATCTCCATACATCTACAAGGAAGACCAGTTAATAATACTATTATAAAAATTCACTCACAACGGACTAAAGTCATTGATGATGCAACTGAAGATTTCTATGAATTTATTCAGTCTGAAATTGAATAAACATGGAATCAAGATGAATTGATAATTATGGGTGACTGGAATACAAGGGTGGGAAACAAAGAGTCAGTATTTGGAAAATATGGCCTAGGTGATAGAAACAATGATTGCATGACAGAATTTTACAAAACCAATGATGTATTCATTGCAAATACCCTTTTAAGACACATGGAAGTCAGGCACCAGAAGTAATATGCATAAATCAAATTGACTATATCTGTAGAAGGATATGGAAAAGTTCCATATCATCAGCTAAAACAAGGCCAGGGGCAGACTGTAGACCAGGCCAATCATTTCTTATATGCAACTTCAGGCTGAAGCTGAAGAAAAATAAAACAAATCTACAAGAACCAAAATATAATCTCAAACATATCCCACCTGAATTTAGAAATCATCTCAAGAACAGATTTGACACGTTAGACACTAGTGCCAAAACCCAGAAGAATTAGGGAATAACACCAAGAACATCATACAGGAAGAAAGTAAAATGTCATTAAGAAGACAAGAAATAAGGAAAAGAGCAAAATGGATGTCAGAATAGACTTTGGAACTTGCTTTCCACCATAGAAATTATGAATGCATCTTGACTGTTTCATCAACTTCAAACTGCTGAAATTGATGGAATTCTACAATTTCTTAATCATTGACTTCTGTGATTGGTGTGTAAATTTGAATAATAGTCATATTAACTGGTCTTCCTTATAGGCTTAATATCCTGTCATAGACAACATTTCAAGATAGATCTTGAAATCGCAGTGCATACGTTTCCATCATTTCACATTTTACCTGATGGCTTTTTCCTTTTCACAGTGAATCTGATGATATTATACAACACTTTTGTTATCCAATTGACTTAATTTTTTCCTTTTAGTTGTAGTATTTATAACATTTGTATTATATTTAGTTGTTCTGTTTTTTTTTTCTATTTGCCCCACCACTTGTTTTATCATTTTCCCCTTCTCTGTTTTTATTTAAAAGTAAATTGATTATTTTCTATGATCTGTGGTATGTCCAATATTGGTTTCAAAACTCTGTTGTTGTTGTTAAGTGCCGTTGAGTAGGTGCCGACCCATAGCGACCCTGCATAGGATTTCCGAGGAGCAGCTGGTAAGCTTGAACTACCGACTTGCAGTTCAAAGGGCTTTACAGTCTGGTGCATTAACCCACAGCGCCACACCAGGATTCCTTGTTGTTGTCAAGGACCATCAAACAGGTTTTAACTCATAGTGACCCTGTTTAGGGTTTCCAAGGAGCAGCTGATGAGTTTGAACCACTAACTTTGCGGCTCAAACCAATAATGTGGTTGAGTGCTTATCGTACAAATTGGTGGTAGCGGTTATGTGGAGTCGGTTCCGACTCATAGTGACTCTGCACAGGGTTTCTGAAGCTATAAATCTTTACAGGAGCAGAAAGCCTCATTTTTCTCCCTTGGAACAGCGTGTAGTTTCAAACTGCTGACCTAGTGGTTCGCAGCCTGATTTGTAACCACCACACTACCAGAGCTCCTTATCGTACAGATGAGAGCCTTGGAAATGCCATGCAGCAGTTCTATTCTGCCCTACAGGGTAGCTATACATTGTAATTGACTCAACAGCAATGGATTTAGTTTGGTTTTGGAATATTCTGTTAATATCTATTATTGCACAGTGGCAGAAGCAATGGGCTCAAGTGTAGAAATGACTGTGAGGTTGGCAAAGGACTGGGTAATTATTCATAAGGTCACTATGAGTCAGTACCAATTGGATGGCACCTAATAACAACAGAAACAACCTTCCAGTATATTTTTTAACTTCAGGTAATGTATTTTTTATGACTAAAAATTTTGATTCCATTTTTTTCATATGTTCTTTTTGCTACATACTAGGCTTAGTTTCTCTATACCTTCTTGCACATATATTAATTATATTTAAAAGAACAAGATGTTTTAATGTTCTTTACTACTAATCTTGCAACTGTTTGCACTTCTGGATCTCTTTATAATGATTGATTTTCCTCCTAACTATTGATAAATATTTTCTGTTGCCTCTCATGCTGCTTAATTATGTTTTTGTTTCCTAATTTTTTTTTTAAGTTCTTTATATATTTCTGGACTTTGTTCTGTTTTTAGATATAGTGAAGATACTTGGAATTATGTTGAACTTTCAAGGTTTGCTTTTAGGCTTTGTTTGAATACTCAATAGAAACATTTAGTACAGTACTAATCTGTGTTCACTGCTAATGCAATGCTTTAGTGAAGACTGTATTCTGTGCCCCATGGTCTTTCCATTTTAGCTGACTGAAGCACAAGCTTTCCGAATCCCTGTTTGAGTTGCTTATTTATTTCCCTAACATGTTAGTATTTTCTATTGCATACAAACTTCAGTACACAGACAATAACAAAGGGAGCTCTTGTTGCAAACTCCAGAGAAGATCACTTTCTGCCAATCTCACTCCTCACCAAGATTTCACCTTGTAAATCCAACCACATTAATCTTTCAACTGTAAATACTATTTCCTTACTTAAATCAGTGAGAAAGGCAATCTCTATTTATCTACCTACTCTCTGTATTTAAGCCTGGAAACTCTTTTGATCTGTAAGATCAGACAATGAGACTGACCTTACTTGTTTTATTTTATTTGGGGATCACTTTCTTATGCTGTATTTTTTCTGTTTTTCAGTATTAACACAATTATTTATATGTATCGCCTGACTTTCTAGTATCTCAGGATTGTAAAGTCATGTCCACATTATTTCATCTTCACTTCAAGCAGAAACCAGATTATATATTTAAAACAAATTAAGTTATTTTCCCTACTTCACATTAGTTATATAGTTGTTACCATTTCTAATCTTACAGGGAGTCAGTATGTTTCCAAAGAATAAGATGCTAGACTGACTGAGTGGAAATTTCTGTCAATCACTCATTGGGTGAAATTAGATAGCCTTCTCATCATCTCTGTGTGTCAGTTCCCCCCATAGCAATAACACCTCATGGAGTTATTGAGAAGAAAAAAGTTAGTCACTATTATAAAACACTTAAAACCATATTTCATACATTAACATATTATTATAATTATCTTATTGTGTTTGCTAGTCATGTACTTTTAAATTAGATAAGCAAAACCAATTGTTAGCCTCAAAATTGGGAGGGGACACACTTTTATTTATTTTTTATGCTTTACAAAATTCATTGTTGAGTAACCTAAGTTAATATTTTAAATATAAAGAGGCCCATCCACCATGTGCTTTATTTTTTCTAACATTTGAGTGCATAATATACGTTAAGTCCAAAGCAAAACAATTTACACATACAGCATCCATTAATCTTCATTATACACTTAATGAGATAAACACATTGACAGTTACACTATATGAATGTGGAGACTGAAGCATGGCGATATTAGTTGAGTCCCCCAAGGCCCCACAGTTCCTTCATGAGCACTAGGATAGAAATTCTGTGATTTTAGAACCTGATCTGTTAGCTACTATGTAATGCTGCCTCTTTTAAATATGTATAGATACCTAGGGCTGACAAGTTCACTTCAACTTAGAATTACCCTATAGGACAGAGCAGAATTTCTCCATAGGGTTTCTGAGCCTGTAATCTTTACAGAAGCAAACTGCCTCATCCTTCTCCCACTGATATTTGTTTCAGTTAGCAGCACAATGCTTAACCCACTGTACCAACAACGCTTCTTTTTTTAATTATATAGACATTGTAACCTTAAATCCATTTTCATTTATATAGTTCTAGTTTAGTGCTATTTTTATGGCTTAATTTTTTATTTTGCCCATGTGATACAATAGGTTACGTTGGGCTGCTAACCTGCAGGTTGGTTGCTCAAACACACCAATTGCTCCAGAGGAGAAAAGTGAGGCTGCTTGCTCTCATAAAGATTTATAGTTTTAGAAACCCTAAGGAGCAATCTTATTCTACACTAGAATCAACTTGGTGGCAGTGGGTTTTGGGGTTTATGTTGACTTATAAAAATCCAGTCATGAATGATAAATTGTATGTTCATCCTATTTATAACAGGTGTTAATAACTGAAGGGATTTATGTTGTGTTTGTTAAGTGCCGTTGAGTCGGTTATGACCCATAACAATCCTGTATAGGGTTTCCAAGGAGCAGCTGGTGAGTTGAAATCACCGACCTGGCAGTTCAAACAGATTTTGCAATCCAGTGCATTAACCCACCTAGGATTCCGAAAGGATTTACAGTGACCATCTAAAATCTAGTGAGAGATATGTGCACTTAAAATAAGTGAAGTCTCTAATTCCATATGTCTAACCTTTGCTGACATTATCACCTTGACTTCTAATGAAAAATTATATAGTAATGATACTTAGCAGAGATTTGCTAAAATTTAGCAATTAGTTACTCAGCAATTCCAATTCTACTTCTAGGTACCAAATAAGACAGATATTAAAGAGCAAAGGTTAAAAGGAGGAGTGATCTTTGACAGATGCTCAACACTACATTCTTGCCTCTTCAACCATTCCCGAGATAGAAATAGTATAATTGAATGCTAAGTAAGAATATATAATTGAGTGTCTTTTTGGGGCTGGATGAGAGGATGAAAGACAGATAATAAGTAAGGTAGAATAAATAGTAACAATACAAATGAGAAATGAATCGTCAGCAAAGTTTTAGACCATGTTAGGACCACATTTCTTATAAAGAAGAAAAGAAAATGCGCACTAGAAATAAAAATAATCCATTCATTTTTCCTAATTCCTAAACTAGTAAATTGGACTCTTTAATATTAATATTGTCCTAAGCAAATGTAAAAAAGGTGGTAAAAACAAAACAGAGAATGTTTCCAGTGTTCCTAAGAAAGATTTCCCTGTGCTGTTTAAGGGTGTGCAAATTATTTCAAATAAGCTATAAATGGGATTTTCAACTTAAAAAGAGAAAAGTATTTGAATGATACAAAACAGATTATTGGGTTAAATTGCCTATACTGGGGTCTTTTTTCTTCCTGTTTATCCTGCTAAAAATCTTTCTCCAAGAATGCACTTGACTCCCCTTACATTGATTACTCAGCCATCTTCTTGGTGAGAACAGCCATGATCCCCAGTCTAAACTATTAACTCTTGCAAACACACACACACATACTATCTAATTAATACTTTGTATTTCAACAGCAGGAGTCCTGGTGTAGCACTGGCACCATACTGCAAAACCGTTTGAACAGCAAGGTCAGCAATTCAAGCTTGCCAGCTGCTCCTCAGCAATCCTATACAGGGTCGTTATGGGTCGCAACCAACTCGACAGCACTTAACAACAACAATTTCATCAGTACTTATTTTTACCTAACAGAGTATACATTTAACTTGTTTTCCTGTGTATTCTCTCAAACCTGCTAAAATATGAAGCCCATAATGTTGTTGGAGTCCTGGTGTGGTGCTGTGGGCTAATGCGTCAGACTGCAAAGTCGTTTGAACTGCAAGGTCAGTGGTTCAAGCTCACCAGATGCTCCTTGGAAACTCTATACAGGGTCGCTATGGGTCGGAATCAACTCGACGGCACTTAACAACAACAATGTTGTTAAATGCTATCAAGTTGGCTAAGACTCATAGAAGTCTTTTACCGGGTTTCTGAGGAAATTAGAAGTTCAGGGCCTATTCTACAGTGCTACACTAGGACTCCAGAGACTATGATGTTGTTGTTGTTGTTGCTATGTGCTGTGGAGACAGTTCCGACTCAGACCCTGTACAGGGTTTCTGAGGCTGTAAATTTTATGGGAGCAGAAAGCCTCATCTTTCTTCTGAGGAACAGCTGATAGTTTTGTACTGCTGACCTTGTGGTTCACAGCCCGATTTGTCACGACTATGCTACCAGAGCTCCTTAAAAGGATTTAATTCACTTTGCTCGATACTAATCACCAGATACCTGAATCAGTACCTGGTTATGCTCCATAAATATTTGTTGCATAAATGAATAATGAATGATGAATTTGATCTGGCTCGGTTCAGAGGACTGAATAGAATCATGAGCATAAATTGGAGAGTATCAGATTAAGTGCATTGCACAATATAAGCACATTGAATTAGTCTATTTGAATATAAGTAAAATTGGTTTATTTATGAATAAATCCATAACATGAAGTCCTGGTGTGGAGCTGTAGGATAAGCCCTGACTTGCTAACCACAACCTTTGCAGTCCAAGCTCACTAGAAGCACCATGAAAAAAGTATATATATGGCCACTATGAATCGAATGGACTGAACGTGGCACGTAACTACAACAACATGACTATAGTGTTTCTAAAGTGCCTGTATGATCAACTGATGCAGTGTTTTTAAGAAGGCTCCAAGATTTAAGGAAAAGTAGACTTTTGTTTTCTTTAATACAGACATTAAAAAAACTGCACAGACAAATATAGTATTAAAATAATGCCTTTATCAGATCTTAGAGTCTGTTAGTTTATTTCTCAAATGCATCGAGCCAGAGAGACTTGCTGCTATACAATTTGAAAGATAAAGATTGAACCAGAGGGTAAAAGGTCAGGGAACTCTGACTCTACAGGACCAAGAATAATGTAAAACTAATACAGCACAAGGAGTTTTTACTGTACTATATAGTAAAACAGAGGCAGTACAGAATACAGAAATCTAAAAGCAAAATTGTTATTTGAGTATTTTGTTAGCACTCTAGAATGCACTAAATCATCTTTAGTTATTTATATTGATTTAAAATAATACTGACTCGGTGAAAGAGTTCAAGAAGATGCATTAATTTGAGCTCAGAAATGAAAGTCAAGTCAACCAAGACCTGTGTGTGCTTTTCTGGTAAATCCCACTGCTACAATAGCTCTGCCAATTTACTTGAAAAATGTGCAACCCTGAAGTTTCAGCCACTCTTAGCATAGAATAATTTGGATATATATCTTTCAGATCATTAGCTGATCTATTTTTACATAGCAACTTTACCAATTTGAACACACATTTTGCATTGTGCTGTTAGTTTCAAAACCCAGAAAAACAAAACTTGATGTATATGCTTAATATTTTAATACTTAGTAATAAAATATTAATTTGCCTTTTCCACCAAATGTTTGAATATTAAGCTCAATTCTCTATAATTTCATTGATACTCATGTAGCTTTCCAAAGATGCTAAAGGAGAAAATTTTCCTGATTACACCCACTGCTCACTTATGGACATGGTTAGGTTCCAAAGGCCAAATTGTTATGCAAAAATCAATGTTATGCAAACATGGAGGATGACTATATTATTGCACAACTGCCAAATTACATCAATATGTAGCTGTTCAATTACATCATTATATAGCTGCCAATATCACTGAAAAGCATGCCTAGTCAAGTTGAAGAGTCCTGATGTGGTGCTGTTCAATAAGAACTGGACTGCAAGGCCAGTTTGATATACAAGGTCAGCAGTTCAAATTCACCAGCCACCCCTCAAAAACCCTGTACAGGGTAACTATGCGTCGGAACCAGCTTACAGCACTTCACAACAACAACAAGCCAATTAACACATAATTATGACCATCAAAGTCAGTGTTACTATCACCTCCCACTTTAATCATTTAGTATTGCCAGACATATGTTGTTAATCTGCAAAATAGCAGATTTTTTACTACTATCATAAATGTGAAACATCAGACAAAGAGATAGTTGGTAAGTGAGGCGTAGATATAATTATAATGGTATTATGCATACCATACAAATTTTCAGGGAAAAAAGACAAACTTTTAGCAATAATAAAGTGTTTATCATTACTCTGAGATCATTGTGCTGAATTAAGCAAAGGACTTTGCATTTCAGTGATGACAGTCTTTGTGCAGTACTTCAGGATAATGTGCTGGACTACAAGGTCAGTTTGAACCTCAAGGTTGGTGGTTCAAACCCACCAGCTACTCCTTGAAAACCTTTTACAGTGTCACTGTGAGTCAGAATTGACTCGATGGCACTTAACAACAATGACAAGAGACCTATTAAAACCAAAATAAATACATTCATTTTAAAAGGAAACTTGTTTGAACATTCCCCTGTCCCCCAATAGCTTTAGACTATAATATTCTGATGATGGTCGTTGTGGTGGTATGCCATTCTGGCTCAGCAACCCTACACAGGGTTTCCGAGGTTGTTAAATCTTTGTGGGAGCAGAAAACCTCATGACAGTCCTGTGAAACAGCTGGTGGTTTTTAACTGCTGACCTTCAGGGTGGTAGTCCAACTCATCTCCACTACGCTACCAGAGTTCCCATTTTGATGATTGTTGTTCTTCTTGTTATGCGCCATTGAGTCAGTTCAGACTTACAGCAACGCTAGGAAGGGTTTCTAAAGAGCGACTGGTAAACTTGACCCACTGATCTTCAGTTCAAATTGAACTTGAAGTCCAGCAAATTAGCCCACAGAGCCACAATATAGAATAGTGTGTAATTGTTGTTGTTAATATCGCCTGCAATAGTTGGCCCCAAATCACATGTTAACCCCATGTGTTACAGAGTACAAAGGTTGAACTCTAACATTCAACCTTCAGTTCAATTTCATTGAAGGCCCCTTGGACAAAAGGCCTGGGAATCGGATTTGAAAATGTCAGCTGTTAAAAGCTGTATGTAGCACAACTCTAGTGTTACACACAGAATTGCCATGAGTTGAAGTCATGATAACCATTTGAAACATCTATGGCCTCTGTATGGATTTAATGATTTAAACTCTTTTTAACACTGTGACACTGGTACTGGACTGTAAACCACATGGTAGACAATTCAAATCCACCAGCTGCTCATCAAAAACCATTATAGGGTTGCTATGAGTTGGAATGCAAAAGAGGAGGGTCCAGTAGTTGGAAAATTTGGACTTGGTGATAGAAATGATGCTGGAGAACGAATGATAGATTTCTGCAAGACAAATGATTTGTTTATTT
>NW_006408717.1:2049530-2060518 GCF_000296735.1 Chrysochloris asiatica
GAACAGTCGCTGGAGAAGGATGTCATGCTGGGTAAGGTGGAGGGTCAGAGAAAAAGAGGAAGACCCCCAACTAGATGGTTCATCCAGGGGACATCATTGATGGCATCAAGTGTGGCAGCGGTAGTGAGATTGGCCCAGGATCGGACATTGTTTTGTTCTGCTGTGCATGGGGTTGCGATGAGTAGGTTCCGACTCGATGGCACCTGAAAACAACAACAACATGAGTTGTAATGGACTGACTTGATGCCACTTGAAAACAACAACAAAATATCTAAGTGTCAGGCATATAAAAAAGGTTATATGAAGTCCTGTTGTGACACTTTAGGATAAGAATAGGATTGCTAACCACAAGCTTCAAGTCCATGGAACACTCCTCAGAAACTCTACACAGGGTTGCTAAGAGTTTGAACTCTTAGCACTAACTCATAGTGATTAACAACAACAACAATAGAAGTAGCATTCATGGCAATAGTAATAACATTAACAACTGCTTTCATTGCATTTATTATTATTATTACATTCACGTGTTACAATCCTAATAAGATTGACCTCTGTTCATATAATCCATGGGATCATTTCCCACTACCCTAGGACATGTTAGCCACTGAATAGGATGATTATTTAGCAATTAAATATATACTTAGGACCATCAATGGTTTGCATCTATTACTAACAGTATTTTCCATATGGGATACATATCCACACTAGTCTGTGAAAGTCATTAACATCTCATTAGGCACCAAGTCCAGTCTTAGGTTGCTTGTCTTTTTTCTTTTCAGCTAGAGTTAAGCAGATACTATATATCTTCACTGATCAACTAAATTCAACTCTATTGTACTGCAAAATGACTGACACCACACAAAAAAACTGGCCTGCCTTATTTTTACAAGTAGCATGGATAGGTGGGCTGTCAGCTTTATGACAAGAACATGGCAGGGATATGTCTCCTCTGGGAGATTTGATATAACTATTTGAACTCTTTACACATAAAATCCTCAGGATTTCTCTAAAGATATTTTGAGAATATTTGCTATTATACTTTCTACTCCCTGCTATATTTGTACATTTCTGTGAATCTTGATTTAGGTTAAGGACATCATTAATCTTTAACACAACAATCCAAGAAGACAAAGTTCAATAGAATAATGATTGGCGTTATTGAAATACACTAGTATGGTCAAGAATATATTCAACCTTTGCTATGTTGCACAATTATACATGTTGACAGATTTACACAGACACAGAACTTGTAATATTGTAACTCTGACGTAAAGGAATGGTAGAAAAACCTCTTCTGTAAAAGGTCAGAAAGTAAACATTTTGATTTTGTGAGCCATATGATTTCTGTCTGAACTACTCATTTCCAAAAACTGTTACATGAATGTAGTCATAGACCTTGAATATAAATGAATGAATAGATATAGCTGTGTTCAAATACATTTTATTTATGGACACTAAACTTTGAAGTTCATACAAGCTTATGTTTCAAAATATTAATCTTTTTTTTTACCATTTAAAAATATAAAATCTATTCATAGCTTGCAGTTTATACAAAAGCATGTGCCAGACTAGATTTGGCTCACTAGCTGTAGTTGGCCAACAACAGATATAAAGGAATCTGAATATACTGGATTTATAAAGTTAACCTAGGTATCCTTATCAAGACCTAGAAATTTAAAAAGTAAAATTCAATATCTCAAGGAATTACTCACATCATTAACATTATTTTTATGATTTATTTTTTCAGTATACTTATTTTGACATCAGAAAGATTGGTTTAATCAAAGTTTTGGAGATTTGAGTTTACCTAGAGAAGCCTTAGAAGAAAGACCAGATGATGTAGTGTCAAAAAATCAACCAATGAAACATCGTAGAGAACTATTACACTCTGGTACTCGTGGGATTGGCCCTAGTGGAATTGATTAGCAACTGGTATGGCTCCACAGGATAAACACGCAACCTCAATGTTGATTTGAACTGCAAAGTGGGTGGTTCAAACCCACCAGTCACTTCTCAGAAACCCTATACAGGGATGCTATAAGTCAGAATCGACTCCATGGCACTTGACAACAACTTACTTGTGTTTTAACCTTGAATGGAAATTTAATCTGTGAATTCTCAGTTTCCAAGAAGGAATTATATGGAATGAGGTAAAGGTTAAAAGTGTCCAAAGTACCTAATTTTTCCTAAATATTGTACCACTGCATCATCTTTTATATCAAAAACTACTCCTCCCCTCAGTGGTCTCTTTTATGTCTTAAGGTTCATAATTCACTACAATATATCACAGAACTCACAAACTGTCAAGTAAATGGCTCATGCAGTTGCAGAGACTGGAAACATAGTTCAAACATCAGTATGGCAGATTCCAATCATTCACATGGTTGCAGGAGCTGATGAACCCAAACTCCATATTGGCAGATTAGATGAAAGGTTGTTGATTAGATGAAAGAAGACGTCCAATGAGATGGATTGGCACAGTAGTGGCAAGGGTGCTCACAGGCGTAGCAACGATTGCAAGGTTGTCAAATCTGGCCAGATTATAGTCCACTGGCTTAAGTTGGAATACAGGGCAAGAGATGGAATTTATTCAAAGTGCTACCACATTCTCCCAGAGATGCAAAATGTCCACAAGCCTACAGAGATGCAAAATGTCCACAAGCAAAATAGGAAACCAAGGAAAGGGGCACAATGGAACTCACATCACCAAGATATCTACCAGAATCCTCCATCACAGGTCTTTTATTAGAGTTTTCTAGGGCAATAACTGGTGTCAGATTGGTGTTCCTCAGGATAATTCAGCACAAGAATTAGTTTTCAGTGTATTCTTTGTCAGGAAGGAGGGTCACAAAGATGGCATTTGGTCCATATCCAGTGTGCAGATGTAGGTGTGATTTCAGCCTCATGGCATCAAAAGGTCAGGCATTGAAATTGCTGTGCCTATCAGACACTTTCAAGAAAGTGAGGCGGCACAAGAGGCACTCACTCATCTCTGCCAAGAAATTTGGAAGACAACTATCTGGCAGACTGATTGGAAGAGATCAATATGTATACTCATTCCAAAGAGAGGTGACCCAATGGAATGCGGAAATCATCGAACAATCTCTTTGATATCTCAAGCGAGTAAAGTTTTGCTAAAGGTAATACAGAAACGGCTACAATCATACATTGACAGAGAACTTCCAGAGGTTCAAGCTGGATTCAGAAGAGGCCGTGGGACAAGAGATATCATTGCTGACGTCCAATGGATCTTGGCTGAAAGCAGAGAATACCAGAAGGATGTTTACCTATGCTTTATTGACTACGCAAAGGCTTTCGATTGTGTGGATCATGATAAGCTATGGACAACATTGAGAAGTATGAGTAATCCAGAACACTTAATTATACTTCTGAAAAATCTGTACCTGGACCAAGAAGCAGTTGTTCGAACAGAACATGTGAACACTGAATGTTTTAAAATTGGGAAAGGTGTGCGACAAGGTTATGTTCTTTCACCATACTTATTCAACCTGTATGCTGAGCAAATAATATGAGAAGCTGGGTTCTATGAAGAAAAATGTGGCATCAGGATTGGAGGAAGACTCATTAACAACCTGAGATATGCAGATGATACAACCTTGCTTGCTGAAAGTGAAGAGGACTTGAAAGATTTACTGATGAATATCAAAGAGCACAACCTTTGGTATGGATTGCATCTCAATGTCAAGAAAACAAAAATCCTCACCACTGGACTAATAAACAACATTCTTATCAATGGAGAAAAGATTGAAGTTGTCAAGGACTTCATTCTTCTTGGATTAACTGTCAACACTCACAGAAGCAGCAGTCAAGAGATCAGACGACATATTGCATTGGGCAAATCTGCTGCACAGGAACTTTTTAAAGTATTGAAGAGCAGAGATGTCAGCTTGAGGACTAAGGTGCGCCTGACCCAAACCATGGTATTTTCAATAGCCTCATATGGATGTGAAAGCTGGACATTGAATAAGGAAGATTGCAGAAGAATTGATGCCTTTGAGTTGTGGTGTTGGAGGAGAATACTGAAAGTGCCATGGACTGCCAAAAGAACCAATAGATTTGTTTTGGAGAAGTGCAGCCAGAGTGCTCCTTGGAGGCCAAGATGGCTAAGCTTCTTCTCTCATACTTTGGACATATTGTCTGGAGGAAACAGTCGCTGGAAAAGGATGTCATGCTGGATAAGGTGGAGGGTCAGAGAAAAAGAGGAAGACCCCTAACAAGAAAGATTGACCAGGTGTCATCATTGATGGCGTCAAGTGTGGCAGCGGTTGTGAGGTTGGCCCAGGATCGGACATTGTTTCTTTCTGCTGTGCATGGGGTCACTATGAGTCGGTTCTGACTCAATGGCACCTGACAACAACAACATCAGACAAGTCAGATCTGGTTTCAGCTAGTTCTTTCAGGAAGCCTCCTGCACTTCTTCATTAAATCAGGAAGTTGTTTGCCTAATAATGGAACAGCTTAAAACTGAAAGTTAGCTCTTGTTTTAATACAGGATATCAGAGATGACATACTAATTTGCAGACCACGCTTTCAAGGTAGCTAAGGGTGTTGACCTCATTCATACTCACTAATAAGGCAGAACATAAGAGACATACCATTTTAATCTTGGCTCATTAACATAACAAACAACACACTATAACCATGGTGATAGAGGCTTTTGTTGTTTTTGTTGTTGTTGGGTACCATAAAGTCAATACGGACCCATAGCGACCTGATGCACAACAGAACAAAGCACTGCCCAGTACTAGGTCAACCTTGCAATCGTTGCTACGCCTAATCCCACCCTTGCCACTACTGTGCCAATCCATCTTATTGGGCATCTTCTTCTCTACATCCCTCCACTTTACCAAACATGGTATCTTTCTCCAGTGACTGGTCACTCCTGATAATATGTTCAAAGTCTGGTCATCCTGGCTTCCAATGAGCACTCTGGCTGTACTTCTTACAACACAGATCTATTTGTTCTATTTGTAGCCCATGGTACTTTCAATATTCTCCTCCAGCACCATAACTCAAATGTATCAATTCTTCTACAGTCTTCCTTATTCATCTTTCAACTTTCGCATGCATATGAGGTTATTATAAATATGATGGCTTGGGTCACATGCACCTTAGTCCTCAAAGTGACATCTTTACTCTTCAACACTTCAAAAAGTTATTGTGCAGCAGATTTGCCTAATGCAAACTGTCATTTGTTTTCTTAACATGAGTGTTAATGTTTGAGCTGAGCAAAATTAAGTCTTTGACAACTTCAATGTTTCCACCATTTATATGGATGTAGTTTATTGGTCCAGTGGTGAGGATTTTTGTTTTGTTTACATTAAGATGCAACCCATACTGAAGGCAGTGGTCTTTGATCTTCATCAGTAAGAATTTTATTCCTCTTCACATTCAGCAAGCAATGTTGTATCATCTGCACATCGCAGGTTGTTAATGAGTCTTTCTCCAATCCTGATGCCATATTTTTTCCCTGTAATCCAGCTTCTCAGATTATTTGTTCAGCATAGAATTTGAATAAGTATTGTGAAAAAATACAACCCTAGCTCACACCTTTCCTAATTTTAAAACATTCAGTTTTTCCCTGTTCTGTTCGAACAACTGTCTCTTGGTCTATGTACAGGTTCCTTATGAGCATAATTAAGTGTTCTGCAATATTCATACTCATAATGTTGTCCATAGCTTGCATGATCCACAGAAGTAAAAGTTTTTGTATAGTCAATAAAGCAAAGGTAAATATCTTTTTAGTATTCTCTGCTTTCAGCCAGGAGCCATCTGAGATCACCAATGATATTACAAAGATATTACAATCCATTCTGAATCCAATTTGAATTTTGGCAGTTCCTTGTCAGTGTATTGTGTTAGCCATTTTTTAATTACCTTCAACAAAATTTTACTTGTATGTGATATTAATGATTTCCCCATTCTGTTGGGTCATCTCTCTTTGGAATTGTCACAAGTATAAATCTTTTTCCAATAGGAGGGCCAGGGAGCTATCTTCCAAATTTCTTGGCATAGATGGATGAGTGACTCCAGTGCTGCCTCACTTTCTTAAAAAATTTCAATTTGTACTACATAAATTCCTGGTGCCTTGTTCTTTGCCAATACCGTCAATGTACCTTAGTCTTCTTCCTTCAGGATCATTGGCTTTTGATCATATTCTACCTCTTGAAATGGTTGAACAAAGTCATTTCTTTTTGGTACAACAACTTTCTGTATTTCTTCCATCCTCTTTTGATGCTTTCTGCTTCATTCAATAATTTGCCCAGAGAATCCTTCAATAACAAAAGTCAAGGCTTGATTTCTTTAGTTCTCTCAGCTTGAGAAATGCTGAACGTGTTCTTCCATTTTGGTTTTCTAACTCCAGGTCTTTGCACATTTTGTTATAATATTTGACTTTGTCTTCTCAAGCTGACTTTTGAAATTTTCTGCTCCACTCTTGTGACTCCTAACTTCTTCCATTTGCTTTAGCATCTCTATGCTGGAAAGCAAGTTTCAGAGTCTCTTCTGACATGCATTTTGGTCTTTTTTTTTTTTTTCTTCCTTGTCTTCTTAATGACCTTTTGCTTTCTGTACGATGTTCTTAATGTCATCCCACAACTCTTATGGTCTTCTGTCTTCAGTGTCTAATGCAGCAAATCTGTTCTTTAGACGATCTCTAAATTCAAGTGGGATATATTCATGGTCATATTTGGCTCTCCTGTATTTGTTTTCATTTTCTTCAGCTTCAGCCTGAATTTACAGATGGGCAACTGATAGTCTGTTCCAAAGTCTGGCCCTGGCCATGTTTTGGTTGATGATATGGAACTTTACCACCATTACTTTCTATAGATGTAGTCAAATTGATTTCTTTATATTCCATCTAGTGAAGCCCATATTTATAGTTGTCTTTTATGTTGTTTAAAAAGAATAATTGCAATGAACAAGTCATTGTTCAGGATATGCCTAGGACATCTACCTATATGATTTCTGTTTCATTTTTTTAACAACTTCAAATTTTCTTAGATTCATATTTCATACATTCTATGTTTTGATGATTAATGGATGGTACAGCTGTTTCTTTTCATTTGTAGTTGTGCTCTGTCAACAAACAAAGGTCCCAAAAGCTTCACTCCATTTATGTCATCGCTGTGAAGTTTACATTGAGGAGGCAGCTCTTCCACATTCATATTTTGAATTCCAACCTGAGAGGTTCATCATCTGGCATTATATCTAACACTTTTATGGTGCTAGCTGAAAGTGTTCCACTGCTGTTTATAAGATTTTCAGTAGCAGTGGTTACAAGTTGGGCTGTCGACCTCAGGGTTAACAGTTCAAAACTACCAATGCCTCCATGGGAGAAAGATGAGGCTATCTGCTCCCATAAATATTTACAGCCTCGGAAACCCTATGCAGGGTCACTATGAGTCGGAACCTACTCCACAGTACTTAACAACAACAACAACAAACATTCAGAAGTAGTACATCTTTACATCTTCTATGTTTGTCATAGTCTGGAATCTCATCTGAAACTTGTCCACCTTGGGTGACCCTATTTGTATTGAAAATACTGAAGACATAGCTTCCATCATCAAAGTAATATGCCAGTCACCAGTGTATATCAAACTGACAGAAGATTGGTGATCATTGTGGTTGTTGTTGTTGTTAAATGTCTTCAAGTCTCTTCCAACTCATAGTGACCCTGTATAGTGTTTCCAATGAGCAGCTAGTGAGATTTTATCGCCAACCTCGTGGTTCAAACTGACCTTGCAGTCTAGTACTTTATCCCACAAAGACACACCAAGATAAGATAATTATATAATTTTAGGGCTTATCGTATCAAATCACATCATGGGGTGATTGCATTATATCCTGCCTCAACATGGTGGATTACTACATCTTAACTGCAAAACCAATGTGCATACAGGCCCAGTAAAGTTGACACAAAACCTTAATAAACACACTTATTTTATCCTGTGTCTGGTTTAAGGCTGTTCACAAGAGAGAGAAAACAAGAAAGAGTGAGCTGGGTTCAGCTGTCATTGAGAATACACTCCTGGATGCACCTAAAAGTAATAAAATTAGTATTCTTCAAATCTCCATGGGCACTAGTTTTCCTTTTCTGTAGTACTAATTACTTTAGACTATGTATTCATATTAAAGACATTGGGAATACCCTTCATAATATGTCATCAACTTATAAGGGTTTTTAAAGCATCTGTTTTTTATGTAAATATGGGGAGGGCATTTTTTAATTTCTTATAATAGACCTAGGGATTCCTACATTTACTTTTTTTACCCCAATTGTTTTTACCTGAGTTTTCTCCAACTTTAAGTACAAATTAATGAATATTATGGAGTTTCTGTATATCTTCCTAGAACTACTGTAAATTTTTCTGTGAATTTCTATGTTTGTAAAATTCTTTATAATAATGAGACCAGGGATTAAAATCAGCTGTAAGAAGTTTGACCTAGTATGAGGTAGGTTTACCTTTTTTTAAAAGCCATTGAGATAGGATGGTTTGTTGATGAGTATACTAGCTCTGGTGGTACAGCATAATGGGTTAATTGATAATCTGTTAATTACATGATAGCCTTTCAAATTCACTAACCACTCTAAGGGAGAAAGATGAGGCAGTCTGCTCCCATAAAGATTTACAGTCATGGAAACCCTACTCTGTCCTACAATGTTACTATGAATTGGAAACAACTCAAAGAGAGAATCGTTTTGTTTTGTTAAGAAGAGGGGAAAGCAAGAAGGTCAGCAAGAAGAAGGGTTGTAAAAGAGGGCAATGTAGTAGAAAAGCACAGAAGAAACAGATATTGGAATAAAGTCTGGAAGATTTGAGATATAGTTTAAGAGAATAAAAAAGAAAGATTTATGATGTAATGTTTTTTATTTGACTAGGCTATAGAATTATTTACAGGAACAATTTTTAATCTTGAATTTTTTTGGAATATTTTTTGTACTAAAAAAAATCAGTTGATCATTGACTACATGGAATTTTACAACCTCTTTGTTCTGAGGCCATATATTTCTAGTGTGTTCATATCAGAAGTCCATCTAAGTGTCCTCTGTAATTCTAAATCATTGTTGTTGTTGTTAAATACAATGTACTTAGTAGCTCTGACTCATTGTGACCCTTTATAGGGTTTCCAAGCAGCTTGAACCACTAATCTTGCAGTTATAAGTCCACAGCAAGATACCAATTCTAAATTACCTGCAAAGAAATTATACTGCTTTTAAAAGTAGCACATGAATTAGGGTTACAGTGTGAATACATGAAAACTCTGAAGTGTGTACAGAAACTGCACAGACTTGGAATGAGATAAGTTCACAAAAGTCTGCTAAAAAGTCATTCAAATACACGCAAATTTTCTGATGTACATATCTTGCTTTGAGCTATCATCTTAATGGTTTGCTGCTGTTTAGTTAAAAAAAACTGACAGATTAATAATTCTGATGATTCACAGGTTTGAAGAAGATTTTTTCATGAACCAAATTTCCATAGACAAATTTGGACTGGACAAGGCAACGATAAACTCTAATAAGGTTTTGAGCGATAATCCAATACAAAATTGTCCTTTAATAATACCTGTGTACCGTGATTTTCTGAATCTATCAGCATTTTTGGCTGTCTTCAAAGAGATATATCACACCCAAGTACAATTTCTTCTTTAAAAACTCATTTTTACTAGCTTAAAATAGGATATGGCAAGAAATTCCAACCATCATGTTTTTAAGGCACAGTGGGGTTGTGAATGAAAGTTCAGATTCCTCCAATGATAAGAATATTCCCAAGGTAGCCATTAAACAAAAGTTTTGTTTGTTTGTTTGTTTTAGAAAAAGCAAATCTCCCATGCTTAGATATTAAAATAAACTGAGCAGTTGGATTATTGAGATATTGATAACTTGACTCAAAAGGAACTAGAACTCAGACCAAATGGAGAACTGACATCAGTGAAGCAGTTTCAGGAAGTGCACTGGTTAGGACTGAAGATCATGACCCGAGGTAGTAAGTAGGTACAGACTAGATGTTATAACACCACCAGAGTGTCAATATCGAATCTCGCAAATGACCAAAAAATGACCTGAGGAGCATATTGGTAAAGTAAACTAAATTTTATGACTTACTACAGTAAGTAGTAACACCACTTTTTGCTCTTGTTAGTTGCCCTTAAGTCAATTCTGACTTTTGCTGGCCTATGGATTACATAATAGAATAGTATCATAGGGCTTTTTGTACTGTAATTTTAACAGAAACAGATTGCCAAGTCTTTTCTTCTATGACATGATTGATTTGATTTGAACTACCAATCTTCAGGTTAGCAGTCAAGTGCAAACTTTTTATACCATAAGATTCCATTGGGCAATTTTGAGAAGTAGAATACCAATGCTTTCTTTCCAGTCTGTCTTTAGACCTAAAGCATCACTGAAATTTGTCCATCACGTACTTGTTGGAATATGTACAACCAGAGTTCTCCTTAGAAGCCAAGATGACCAGACTTCATCTCTCATAATTAAGACATAATATCCGGAGGGACCAGTCCTTAGAGAAAAACATCATACTTCATAAAGTGGAGGGTTAGCAAAAAAGAGGAAGACTCCCAATGAAATAGATTGACACAGTGGCAGCAGCAATGAGCTCAAGTGTAAAAACAATGGTAAGGATGGTGCAGGGCCTGGCAGTGTTTTGTTCTGTTGTGCATACGGTTCTTATGAGTTAGAATTGACTCAAGGGCACCTAAAAACAGCATCAAAGGGGAGAAACTGTCAGCATTTAAAATTATGATGACAGCTTCTAGCATCCATGTTGTTGTTATTGTCAAGTGCCATCGAGTCGGAATCAGCTCATAGCAATCCTATGCACAGCAGAACAAAACAATGTCTATAAAGTATTAGAGACGAAGCTTAGCCATCCTGGCCTCCAAGGAGCACTCTGGCTGCACTTCTTCCAAAACAGATCTATTGGTTCTTTTGGCAGTCCATG
>NW_006408717.1:2062100-2092760 GCF_000296735.1 Chrysochloris asiatica
GCTGGTAGTTTCGAACTGCTGACCTTAAGGTTCGCAGCCCGATTCATAACCACTACGCTACCAGAGCTCCTTTCTAGGCCCCCCTATTTTCAGTAGCCAAAGTCTAAGTTGCCCATTTCTGTCAACCCTATATACCGAGGGGATGGGAGTAATCCTTGCTGTAAGATTTGTTCCCTTTTTTTAGCTACTACATCCATAAGTATAGGTAAAGTTGATCAAATTGTAGTGGGTTACTCTTTTTTTCTCTCTTCTTTCTACTTATAGTTGAGTTCTGATCATCCAGCTATTGAAGCCAGGTCTAGTGAATACTATCTGCAAATATGGGTGTTCTTGTGCATCTCTCCTCACTTCATATCAGCTGGATGCTTCCCTCTCCACTCTAGTCCTCTGTGGCCATGTCACTGCCTCTGGGCCCAGGTGTCCTCAGGTCTTGCCACATTGCAGGCCAACCAGGTCTCCACCCGGCATCACAGGAGTCTATTGAATATGGTCGGACTTAGCTCGCAGCTTCATTGCTGTTTTTCTCCCTCCTCTCCTTATCGGTGACCAACGTAGTTACCAGGTAGATCACATGACTACTGGTGCATTCCCCTTGAGTCTTAGTCTTGGAAGGGGGTTTGCTCTGAGGAGACCTGACCACTTGCCTTGATGGCTCCTGGGCGAACACCTTGCTTGTTCTTACAGTAGTCAAAAAGATTGCGGTTATTGTTTTTTATTTTTCCTGCCAGTCTTTCTTTCGTGAAGTATCTTCTGTTCTTCTAGATGCTCCAGGCTTTTCTACTTGTCCTTTCAAATGGAAATTTCCCACCTCAGAGGATTCTGGATGGGTTTCAGGATTCCACCTATGGTCTTATGCAATGCAAAGGCTACACAGGAAGTCTCTTTCACTGGGAAACTTCTACCCCCTTTAAGGTATTGCAATCTGTTACAGTCTGAAGACAAAATTACAAGCTTTCTGTTTTAATGTTTCTGGCTATAACTTTCTCTATCCCTCAAGTGTCTATTTCACAATGGTAGCCAAAGAAAACCAAGATTCTAAAAACAGCCAAGCATCTTAACATTATTTCCCACCTTTTGCCCATTCCAACCATATCCCATTCCCTGTATCTCAGAGCCCAGTTGTTCCAAGGTTGTGCATACATCATTATTTACCTCTGCCCAGTTAGCCCATGCAAACCTGCCTAACTGTTCTCCCATTCGTTTTGTTCTTCCATTCCCCTCCCTCTTCTTGTGTATTGCCCACCAGTGCCCAACCAGCACCTAAGCTATCCTGTGTCTATTCCCTACCTTGTTCTCTATCTTCCCATCCCTCCTTCCCCTCACCTAATCCAATACATCCTGGATATCAGCAAATATGTATATATATATATATATATATATTTTTTTTTTTTTTCCCCATTTGGGGGTGGGTACTTTTTCTTAATCTTATATAATAATGGTCATATGCCATATTTCTCCTTTTGTAACTGACTCCACAGCACATAACAACATATATCTACTTGTGTTATGGCTCATATTTTTGTGGGTACATAGCAAGTAAAGGTATTGCTGGATCATAATCTTTTTCTATTTCTAACCTTCTGAGGAAGTGCCATATTGCTTTTCAGAGTGGTTGGACCATTTTTCAATCCCATCAACAATGTAGAAGGATCCCCGTCTCTCGCATCCTCACCAGCATTTATTGTCCTCTACTTTTTCAAACTTTGCTGTTATTGCTGGTGTGAGATGATATGCCATTGTTGTTTGGATTTGCATCTCTCTAATGGCTAGTGATCGTGAACATTTCTTCAGATGATTGTTGGCTGCCCGTATCTCCTCCTTGGTGAAGTGTCTGTTCATGTCCTGTGCCCATTTTTTAATTGGGTTATTTGTCTTTATCTTGTAGAGGTGTTGTAGTTTCTTATACATTTTAAAAATTAGTCCCTTGTCCAATGTGTCATTGCAAAAGATTTTTTTTCCCATTCTGTGGGTTCTTTTTTTACTCTTTTGGTGAAATCTTTTGATGCACATAAGTTTTTAATTTTTAGTATACCCCAGTCATCTATTTTGTCTGCTTTTGCTTGTGTGGGTTTCAAAATGATTGGAAGTCTCTGTATGCCCTGAATTAGAGCCCTCATATTTGTCCCTATTTTTTTATTGGTGACCTTCATAATTTGGGCATTCATATTTAGGTCTTTAATCCATGCTGCATTGGTTTTTTAATAGGGCATGGAGTAAAGGTCTTGTATCAATCTTTTGCATATCACTTTCCAGTTCTGCCAGCACCATCTGTTAAAGAGACTATCTCCTCCCCTTGCAATATACTTAGGCAATTTGTCAAAAATCAGTTGGCTGTATGTGGATGGGTTAATTGCTGGATTCTCACTTCTGTTCCATTGATTGATGTATCTTTCATTGTACCAGAACCAGGATTTTTGACCACTGTAGCCATATAGTAAATTTTGAAATCAAGGAGTGAGAGGCTTCAAACCTTGTTCTTCTTCTTAAGCCGTGCTTTGCTTATCCTGGGTCTCTTTCCTTTGCATATAAATTTTGTAATTTTTTTCTACTTGTCTTTGAAGAATGTCGTTGGTATCTGGATTGGGATTGCATTATATGTGTTAATTACTTTGGGCCGTATTGACATTTTCACAGTAATTGGGTTTTCTTAGCAAGAAGAGCTATATGGCAAGAAAGGGAAATTAAAAGCATCCAAACTGGCAAAGAGGAAACAAACATTGGTCTTCTCATTTTTGATTTCTAGTTTTATAGCATTATGGTCTGAAAAGATGTTTCGTAGTACTGTGATGTTTGTAAATTCATGGAGGATTGCTTTATGACCTAACACATGGTCAATTCTGGAGAATGTTCCATATGCATTGAAGAAGAATGTATATTGTGCTTTTCTTGGGTTGCATGCTCTGTACACATGTATGAGGTCAAGTCGGTTGATCGTGCTGTTTAGTTCCTCTGTAACTTTATCAAGTTTCTTTCTGGTTGTTCTGTCCCTTTTCAAAAGTGGTATATTAAAATCTCCCACTATGTTGAAGAGCAAAGATGTCAGCTTGAGGACTAAGTTGCACCTGACCCAAGGCATGGTATTTTCAATAATTTCATATGCATGCAAAAGCTAGACAGTGAATATGGAAGACTGTAGAACTGATGCTTTTGGTTGTGGTGTTGGAGGAGAATATTAAAAGTACCATGGGCTGCCCATAGAACAAATAGATCTGTATTGGAAGATGTGCAGCCAGAGTGCTCCTTGGAGGCCAAGATGGCCAAGCAGTCTCCTGTGCTTCAGACACATTGCCTGGAAGGACCAGTTGCTGGAGAAGGATATCATGTTTGGTAAGGTGGAGGGTCAGAGAAAAAGAGGAAGACCCCTCAATGTGATGGTTTGGCCAAGTGGCAGCATCGATGGACTCAAGCATGGCAACAGTGGTGAGGTTGGCCCAGAATTGGGCATTGGTTCAGTCTGCTGTGCATAGGGTCACTATGAATTGGCACCTACCAACAACAACAAATAATTGTAGATTTGTTTATTTCTTTCTTCAATTCTAATAGGGTTTGCTTCATATATCTTGGTGCTCTTTCATTGGGAGTGTAGATATTCATTATAGTTATGGTGTCTTGCTCAATTGACCCTTTGATCATCAGATAGTGTCCTTCTTTATCTCTTATGCTGGTTTCTTTCTTAAAATTTACTTTACCAAAGATTAGTATTGCCACTCCTGCTTGTTTATTATTGCAATTAGCTTTGTGTATTTTTTCCTTCCTTTAATTTTTAGTCTGTTTTTGTCTTTGTGTAAGGTGTTTCTCTTGCAGGCAGCATATTGAAGGGTCTTGTTTTCTTATCCATTCTGCCACTCTCTGTCTCTTCACTGGTGCATTTAATCCACTGACATTCAATGGATTAAATGTAATTATCGATAGTTATAATTGTTTCCATTATGTTAATTTTTGGTAGTGCTGTTCGTGCCTCTGTTCTGCATGCCTTCTTGTGCTGAGTTTGTGGTTTTTGTGCTATTTCTTGTTGGTTTCTTCTTAGTTTTCATGTTTGTTTGTTCTCCTTTGAAGTTCATTTTCATGGTAAATTGTGAAATATTAACTGTCTTTGGGGTTACCCTATAGTCTATTAACTGTTCCATCCATTTGAGACAGTCTATTGTATCCTGTAATCTACCTGACCTCCTCACCACCTGGATCTCTTTTCCTATATTTTTTCCTTCTTTGACATTGTTGTTATTTTGATCTTCATTTGACCTCCCACCGCCTTTGAATTGATTGTTGTAATGTTTTAATCTTCTAGACTACGCTGTCATCTGAGTTTCAGGTGGTATTGGCACGCCTGTCAATCTCTGGGTGTTGTCTGTTCTTGTTTGTTTTCAGTCCAAAGAACTCCTTTTAGGATATTTTGGAGTGCTGGATTGGCTTTAACAACATATCTCAGCTTCTGTTTATCCTAGAATATTTCAATTGGACCATCGTATTTGATTGACAGTTTTGCTGGATAGACGATTCTTGGTTAGCAGTTTTTTGTAGGCTTTTATATATGTCTCCCCATTGCCTTCTTGCTTGTATGGTTTCTGCTAAGAAGTCAGATCTTAATCTGATTTGCTTGTCTTTGTAAGTAACACTTCTATTTTCCCTGGCTGCTTTTAGGATCTCTCCTTGTCTTTGATTTTGGAGAGCTTTATCATCATATGTATTGGTGATTTTCTTTTGGGGTCTATCCTTCCTGGGGTATGTTATGCCTCTTGAATGTTTGCTTTCTCATCCTTCAAGATGTTAGGGAAATTTTCTTCCATAATGTCTCTGACTATCTCTTCTATGGATTTCTTTGATTCTTCCTGTTCCGAAATGCCAATAATTCTTAAGTTATTCCTCTTCATGTTATCCAGCATGAATTTTAGACTCTCTTCAGATTTTTTAAATCTTTTTTTTTTTTTTTCTGCTTGCTTTTCTATGTTAGTAGTTAAGAGATTTGTCTTCCAGCTCACTGGTTCTGGCTTCCATCTCTTCAGTTGTACTCCTTTCTCCTTTCACTGTATTGTCCATTTCTGATATTTTATTATTAATCATCTGGACGTCTCTTTGCAGGTTTTGAATTACTTCCAATGCTGTATTGATCTTGTTTGATTGCTCCTGTAGTACTTTCCTGATGTCTTCCTTATTTTCCTCCACCCCTTTTCTAAGCATTTGAGTTTGTTTCCATATCATTCTTCTGAATTCCTTCTCAGTCAAATCCAAAGCATGCTCTTTCTCTTCTTGAAAGCCTTTGTCTGCCTCCAGCTCACTTGTCTCAGTTACTCTTTTCTGTTTTGGGACATGTTTTGTGATATTTTGTAGTGGATTTTTTTTGTCATTTTCTGTAGTTAGGTGGGTTTTTAATGCTTAAATGTATGTTTGTTGCTGTTTTGTTAATGTTACAGAGTGTTTACTGGTAGATATGGTCAGTGGATAGGCTTCTCTTTTTGCATGTAATTCCTAGATGCTGTTATTGTCTCTTGTCTCAATGGTGGTATATTATGGGTTATGCTTGTAGCTTGGCTATATGACCATGAGTACTGTCTCTTCTTGAGTAATGTAGGGAGGAAAAACTCCCACCTCCAGGAAAAAAGTGTGATCAAAAGAACCAAAAACAGAAGCAATATAAAAGCAGAGACAAAAACCACCACTCTAAAACAAAAATAAAACCATAGCCAACTGGCCAGTTGCCTTTGCTGCACAGGTATTTTGCATGCACCATAGAAACCTCCAGCAATGGGTGGGGGTGTCCACTTTCTGAGACCCCTCCTCTAGTCACCACCATAGAGGTGCACAGATCAATATTGAGCAGTTAAAGGGAGAAAGATTGTCTACTATTTTGTCTTTGAATGTCAGTTAGGTGACTGCATGTGCAGAGTGTAATTCTCAAAATAGTTGCATCCTTTTATGCTGGGGTTGTACAGAGTGTTTATACAGTTTGTCTGTCTGGCCAGACCTGCTCTTTTCTTGTTGTGTGGTGGTTATGTGCCATGGAGTCAGTTCTGACTCATAGCAACCCTGTACAGGGCTTCTGCGGCTACAAATCTTTATGGGAGTAGAAAGCCTCATCTTTCTCCCACAGAATAGCTGGTAGTTTCGAACTGCTGACCTTGCAGTTCACAGCCCAATTCGTAACCACTAGGCTACCAGAGCTCCTTCTTGCTATGTAGGCAGGAGTAAAGGGTCCTGTACAAGTTAACTTAAGGGCTGGGTCCCAGAGTCAGACGTCATAAGCAGCCACCAAAGAATCAGCACGTGGGACCCTGGGAAAACTGTGGGCTCAACGCTGGACCATTTTGTGGGTGTACATGTACCCACCTGAAAGCGTTTGGGCTGGGCAGAGAACACATGGCAGGCAGAGAAGAAAAAAATGTGTAAAATCCCCCCAAACCACCTTTTGCAAATGTCGGTGCACTGGTTTGAGGGCCAGTTCACTTTATTGATCCGGCTGTGGCCCTGCCCTCTGAACTCAGCCCGGCTGACTTGCTGCAGATGGAGTCCCGTGTCCCAATCAATTCCCACATCACAATATTTTCTTTTATACAGTGATGTTTCCACTGGTGGGTGTGGAAATCTGACGCCTTGCACCTTATGCTTGATTCAGAGCTCTGGAGCTGTTCTGTGAAAGCAGCTTCTCTGGGTTTTCAGTCCTCCCCCCCCCCCCCCCCCCCCGCCACAGCCTTTCCTACCTGAGTCTGCTTCAGCTGCCTCCAAACCAGAAGTCCCTTTCCCTACTCCTTGGATTGCATAGTAACATGTATGATTTAATAAATTAATTTGATGGTCTTTATAATAAATCTTTTCTCTAACAAAGTTTGGCCCTCTTGGCCTCTAAGGAGCACTCTGGCTGCACTTCTTCCAAAAGGGATCTATTGGTTCTTTTGGCAGCCCGTGGCACTTTCAGTATTCTCCTCCAACACCATAACTCAAAAACATCAATTCTTCTACAGTCTTCCTTATTCATTGTCCAGTTTTTACATGAATATGAAGTTATTGAAAACACTATGACTTGGATCAGGTGCACCTTAGTCCTCAAGCTGACATCTTTGCTTTTCAACACTTTAAAAAGGTCTCGTGCAGTAGATTTGCCTAATGCAGTAAGTTGTTTGATCTCTGGACTGCTGCTTCCATGAGTGTTGATAGTTGATCCAAGATGTTCACTATAGCACTATTCAAAATAACTAAAAGGTAACCAAAAGGAACTCATTTATACCAAGAAATTTATAAGACAGGTACCTGGCCAAATGATTGGAAGATATTTATATTTGTGCATATTCCAAAGAGAAGTGACCCAACAGAATACAGGAATCATCAGACAATAGCATTGATATCCCACACAAGTTACATTTACTAAAGGTAATTAAAAAATGATGCATCTCTGCATTGACAGAGAAATTCCAGAGGTTCAAGCCGGATTCAGAAGAGGACGTGGATTGAAGGGTATTATTGCTTACGTCAGATGGATCTTGGCTGAAAACAGAGAATACCAGAAAGATGTTTACCTGTGCTTCATTGACTATGCAAAGTGTTTTCATTGTGCAGGTTATGACAAGCAATGGACAACATTGCAAAGTATGATTGTTCTTAAATGGACAACATTACAAAGAACTTAATTGTTCTCATGAGGAACCTGTGCATAGATCAAGAGGCAGTTGTTCAAACAGAACATGGGGACACCAAATAGTTTCAAATTAGGGAAGGTGTGCATTAGGGTTGCATCCTTGCACCATTGTGAACAAATATAATGGGAAAATTAATGAAAAGTATCATTAATATATGCAAGTAAAATTTTTGTTGATGATGGTTAAAAATTGGTTGCAGCAGTATATTGATAGGGACCTGCCAGACATCAAAACCCTATTTAGAAGATAATGTTGAATGAGAGATAACGTAACATCAGATGGATCTTAATTGAAAATAGAGAATACCAAAAAATGATTATTTGTGCTTTGTTGACTATAGAAAGACTTATGACACGTGTATGATAACAAACTATGGATAACCTTGTGAAGAATGGGAATTCCAGAACACTTAATTGTGCTTATGTAAAACCTGTACATATTCCAAGAAGCAGTCATTCAAACAGAACAAGAATATACTGAGGGTAAAAACTTAGGAAATATGGGTGTCTGGTTTGTATTCTTTTAGCATACTTATTTAATCTGTGTGCTGAGCAAGTAATCCAAGAAGCTGAACTATGTGTAGAACACAGCTTCAGAATTGGAAAAAGACCCATTAACAGTCTGTGATATAAAGCTGGCTTAATCTTGTTACTGACAGTGAAGAGGACTTGATGAAGATCAAAGATTATAGCCTTCAGTATGAATTACAACTCAAGACAAAGAAAACAAAAGTCTTCACAACTGGACCAATAAACAACATCATGATAAATGGAGAACATATTCCATTTGTAAATGATTTAATTTTACTTGTATCTACAATCAATGCTCATGGAAGTGGCTGACAGGAAATCAAACGACACATTGTATTAGACAAGTTTGCTGCAAGAGGCCTCTTGAAAGTGTTAAAGAACAAAGAGGTCACTTTGAGAAATAAGGTGCAACTGAACCATGCCATGGTATTTTCAGTCATCTCATATGCATGGGAAAATGGGACAAAGAATAATTAATGCTTTTGAATTATGATGTTGTCCAAGAATAATGAATATACCATGGACTGCTAAAACAGCAATGAGCTCTAGTAGCATAGCAGTTAAGAGTCAGGTGGCTAACCTAAAGGTCTGCAGTTTGAAACTACTGTCCCTTCCATGGGAGAAAGATGAAGCTTTCTGCTCCTATAAAGAGTTACCAACTCAGAAAACCTATGCAGAAATGCTATGAGTCAGACTGACTTCAGAGCACACCACCACCACCGCCAGAAGAGCAAATCTGTTTTTGAAGAAGTACAACCAGAAATCTCCTTTAAGCTAGGATGGCACTTTGTCTCACCTATTTTGAACATGTTACCAAGACAGACCAATCCCTGAAGAAGGTCATCTTAATGATATAGTAGAGGGTCAGTGAAAAAGAGGAAGACCCTCAAGGAGATGGGTTGACAATCCACTCAAACAATGGAAAGATTGTGAGGATGGCACAGGACACAGCCCTAGTTTGCTCTGTTGTACACAGGGTTTCTATGAGTTAGAACTGGAGTTGCACTGTAGGATAAGAATTGGTTGTTGTTTCAGAACCCCCAGCCACCACTTGGAAACCCCATATAGGGTCACTATTGGTTGGAACTGACTCAACAGTACTTAACAGCAATAAATATGTTTGCATATATTTAAGCCATGGTATTTGCAATAACCTCATATGCATGTGAAAGTTGGACAATGAATAAGGAAAACTGTAGCAGATTAATGCATTTGAGTTATGGTATTGGAGGAGAATATTGAAAGTACCACAGGCTGCCAAAAGAACAAATAGATCTGTGTTAGATGAAGTATAGCCAAAATGCTTCTTGGAAGCCAGACTTTGTCTCTCTTACTTCAAACATTTTGTCAGAAGGGACCAGTCACTGGAGAAGAATATCATGTTTGGTAAGGTGGAGGGTCAGAGAAAAAGAGGAAGATCCCAGCAAAATGGATCGGCAAAATGGCTGTATCTATGGGCGCAAGTGTAGCACTGATTGTGAGGTTGACCAGGTAGTGTTTCATTCTGTTATGCATAGGGTTGCTATGAGTTGGTACTGCCTCACTGACACCTAACAACAACATACATCAAACAACTAAATATGTGTGTGTATATAAACATATAAATACATATCCATATATGTGTTTCACTTTGCTCTATAATCATCTGATATTCAAATCCCAAAATACGTTGCTTGTTAAATAAGTATTTGGAGGAATAACTGAATAACTGCTTGTCCCTTTAAGGTCTTATTCCTCTACTGATTCAATGGGACAAATAGTGTCATTCTCCCTCTGGTTTTTCTGATATGTCAATTATGTTTAGTCTGTAAAATTACTATCTAATTTTTAAGTGGGCCACTACAAGCTAAATTCTTCAGTGTGTGGTGCTGTGTGTTAATGCAATGTCATTTTAAACCACATTATCGGCAGCTCAAACACAAGTCACTCCTTGGAAACCCTACACAGGATCACTATAGATCTGACCAACTCAACGGCACTTAACAACAACAACATAATGACAAAACACAGAGTGAGAAACAGAAGGAAGGATGAGATAAGCAGGGATGTATGTTTTCACTGTTTTGTTTATTAGATTCTACTCTGTAGCATATGAGATGACCATCAGTTAGAATTGACTGGATGACAAGGTGTCATCTAGGGAAGTAATAGTGTTGTAGCAAATACATAAAAGAAGCCACAATCCATGCTTTCAAAAGGATTTATATATATATATATATATATTATAATTTTCCCCATTAAGTTTCTTTTTTTTTTTTTTAATAAATGTTTTATTGTGTATTGAGTGATATTTTACATGGGGAAACATAAGTTTTACATTCATTCTATCGTACATCGTTTCATTGCCTTAGTTACCATCCAGTCCATGCATCAACCCCCAGCGAAAGGGTATACCTTGCATGCCCCCACCCCGTCCCACTGTCCTCAGCACACAGCCCCTTTCCCTCTCTGGGTCTCAACTCCTCAGGCACTCCATCTCTTCACGTCATCCTCTCTGTCTCCATCTCAGGCCTCACTGCTTCTCTGGGTGGGGTCCCAATGATTAATATATTTTTGAAGAACAAAGAAAAAAGTAGCATATAGGAAATAATTTTCTAAATAATATATTTTATTTTCCATTTCAAAAAGAAAGGGTATTAAAATGTACCTAAATAAAAATCAAGTTATTAGGGGATAAAAAATCATCATTATTTTATATGCAGATACTAACATGCAAATTTTTTCACCTTCAAAATAATCATGGTTTGCTCTTTGTCAACTTATTAAATAATATTTTTTTTCACATTTACGTAAGACTGATGAAATGTACTCTCCTTAACATTTTTGTTATGACAGTGTTCTGATAAAATATTAAACATCAAAGTACCAGAGATTTGTCATTCAAAACTTGAACTTGTCATTTCAAAATAATTGAGAGTAGATTTGTATGGTAGAATAACAAAATTTTCATCTGTTTAAGAGATGGCACTGTTTTAGAAAGATTATTTCTTTTGTAACCTTATATTTTACAATATTTTACATCTGCTTTAAGGATTCTTGAATCCGCTCCTTTAAATATTATCCCATCTATTAAAAATGCCTGTACATGATACCATGTGGTAAAATATGTATTCATAATTCTTTGTATGGATGTAAAGTAATTGATCTTGGTGTTATATAAATATTTGTTATTGTTAAGTGCTGTTGAGTTGGTTCTGACTCAGAAATCCTAATAGAGTTACTGATGAGCAATTAGTGAATTTCAACTGAATACTTTGTGATTTAAACCAACCTTCATGTCCAGAGTTTATCAACTACAGTGCTACGTCACAAAACAGTTTAAATCACAAGTACTTCACTTGTCACTAGTTGTTAAAATGATAACTGGCAGCCCTTGACTCAATTTAATCAGTAATAAATTGTAAACTTACTTACTATAGAATAAGCACTTGACCTCAAGGTAATTTTGAACCAAAAGATTGGCTGTTCAAACCCACCAGCCACCCTTGGAAATCCTATAGAAGGTCACTATCCCTCAGAATCAACACAATGGCACATAAGGACAATAACAAAGTTGTAAATTTAGTACATTAGAATTTACTTAACACTTACACTAAAAAAGACCTTGCTATTTGACTAATGTTTTTTTTAAAAAATGTAAGGTTAGTATTGTTATTAAATTTTTTGGGGTCTGGAAAAAAGAAGACAGAGGCAGAAAGGTATTAAAACTAGATCATAAAAACAGTGGTCTACAATCTTTTAAAAATAAACCTGGAAGAGAACGCGGGCGAGGCCAGATCCCGGGAACCGAACCTGAAAGCCCAGGTGGCGGTGGAGCTGGAGCAGCTGCTGCCCGTGTTCCAGACTGCCTACTCTCATGGTTCCCTAGCGCTGCACAGAGCTTCTACCAGCTGCACTGCGGGTACGAGGGTCCACTGGGAATTCGGACGCAAAGCACAGGGCTTGCTATTGTCACCAAATATATTACAAAAGGCTGGAAAGGGGTCCATGAATTGCATAAGGAAAATGGCACTTTCTCTGGAGACTGAAAAATTATTAAAGTATCTGGAAGCTGTAGAGAATGTAAAGCGAACAAAAGATGAACTGGAAGTCATTCATCTAATAGAAGAGCATAGATTAATTAGAGAGCATCTTCTAACAAATCACTTAAAGTCTAAATAGATATTGAAGGCTTTGTTGCAAGAAATGCCCCTTACCGCATTACTAAGGAATCTAGGAACGATGACTGCTAATTCAGTGCTTCAACCAGGAAATTCAGAAGTATCTTTAGTATGTGAAAAGCTCTGTATTGAGAAACTATTTTAAAAAGGCTCATATACATCCATTTCATGTTTTACTTACACTAGAAACTTACAAAACAGGGCATGGACTCAGAGGAAACTGAAGTGGCACCCTGATAATGAAATATTAAAAGCATTGTTGTTGTTGTTGTTGTTGTTGTTGTTGTTGTTGTTGTGATGTGCCGTGGAGTCGGTTCCGACTCATAGCGACCCTACACAGGGTTTCCGAGGCTGTTCAATAGTCTCATATGGATGCGAAAGCTGGACAGTGAATAAAGAGGATCGTAGAAGAATTGATGCCTTTGAGTTGTGGTGTTGGAGGAGAATACTGAGGGTGCCATGGACTGCCAAAAGAACCAATAGATCTGTTTTGGAAGAAGTGCAGCCAGAGTGCTCCTTGGAGGCCAGGATGGCTAAGCTTCGTCTCTCCTACTTTGGACATGTAGTCCGGAGGAAACAATCGTTGGAGAAGGATGTCATGATGGGTAGGGTGGAGGGTCAGAGAAAAAGAGGAAGACATCCAACGAGATGGATCGGCCAGGTGGCATCATTGATGGACTCGGGGGTGGCAGCGTTGGTGAGGTTGGCCCAGGATCGAGCATTGTTTCGTTCTGCTGTACATGGGGTCGCTATGAGTCGGTTCCGACTCGATGGCACCTGACAACAACAACAACAACAACAAATCTTTACGGGAGCAGACCGCCTCATCTTTCTCCCGCGCAACAGCTGGTAGTTTCGAACTGCTGACCTTGAGGCTCACAGCCCGATTCGTAACCACTACGCTACCAGAGCTCCTTATTAAAAGCATTAGATGACGCTTTTTTACAAAACATTTAAGACAGTTGAACCAACTGGAAAGCGTTTCTTGTTGGCTGTTGATGTCAGTGACTCTATGAACCAAAGAGTTATGGGTAGTATACTCAATGTTAGTGCAGTGGCTGCCTCAATGGTTGTCACACGGACAGAAAAAGATTCTTATGTAGTTGCTTTTTCAGATGAAATGGTGCCATGTCTCATTACTGCAGATATGACCTTACAAGAAGTCTTAATGACTATGAATCAGATCCCAGCAGGTGGGACTGATTGTTCTCTTCCAATGACCTGGGCTCAGAAAACAAATACAGCTGCTGGTGTCTTCATTGTATTCACTGATAATGTGACCTTTGCTGGAAGTGTCCATCCTGCTGTTGCTCTGTGGGAGGATTGGAAGAAAATGGGTATTCCAGCAAAATTGATTGTTTGTGGAATGACATCAAATGGTTTTACCATTGCAGACCCAGATGATCGAGGCATGTTGGATATGTGTGGTTTTGATTCTGGAGCTCTGGATATAATTAGAAACTTCACATTGGATGTGATTTAACCATAAACACCAGCATGATCTAAGAGGTCCATTGCCTTCGGTGGATCGTGCTGAAAATACACAGCTACTTCCCAGTTTATCTTAATCCAGTGAAAGATAATGATAGCATGTGTGTGATGGAAAGTTATCTTACCCCTCTCTCCACTCCCCCCCCAAAAAAAATGGAAGAAGAAAAAAATTAAGAATGAACTTCAACTTCTGTTTACTAAACTGTTTCTTGCAGAATAGCATCTAAACACACATTAGCTTCCTCTATCTAAGAGAGAGGACTTCTTGTTGATAGACACTGTAAAATAAAACAGTAGAATAGTTATTATTTCTTTGGGGAATAATAACATTTATACTTAAAAGAGGTCAGAGCCAAAAGTGTAAGTAGTTCATATCATGACACTTTAACAGTTTGAGAAGTTTTCTTAAATGTTTTCATTGGGAAAGGAGAGCTTTGATAATTTCCAAATACTCTGAAATGCACTAGACCATGTAACTGTGATGGAATATAAAAATCATCTGTTAACTTGTAAACTGAAGAAGGAAAATGCTAAGACATTTTATTTAATTTTGAATTCATTTTTACCAATTCTTTTCAGAGTCTTCTAACTAAGATCACATAAATAACAACTTTCTTACTCATCTATGTTTTCATGTTTGATGAGAAGAGACTGAAGTTTGTGTGTGCCCATAGGAAGCCAATTTGATTTGGTGTTTTGTTTTGTTTTATTGCCATGAGTGAGTGTTGTGACTTGACAGGAGTGTTGTGACTTGACAGTATGGTCCTCTAAATTACAACATAGACACTTGTACTCATGTTTCCTTTTTTTCATTCTCTTAAGTGAACCTTAAGTACTCCAGTATTTAACTGCCCCACTTATAATGTTAAACGTACAGCAATCAAGATTTCAACTATAAACAGATAAACTATTTACTTAAAATTTTTGTTCAACTTTTTTGTTGTTGCCAGTTATAAATTGGTTTTAGATATTTTCTAATTGTAAAAACATCAGTGACCTCCTAACTTTTTGTCCAATAGTCATTTTGTGGTAATCATTTCTTAAGCAGTTTAAAATATGACATTAGATTTATTACTATTATAGTAAAGATAGAGATAACCCCCCCCAAAAAAAAATAATAAACCTGACCCTTCCTTCTTAAGGAAACAAACCTGAACTTGTTAATGTACTTACATTTTATTAGGCTCTTTTAGGTGGTTAAAACAGCATCTTTCCTGTGCAAAAACCTGACCAAAAATAGTTTGCCTTTAAATGATCTTTATGTCAATTTATGAACTCAAATTTGAAACACTACAGTTACTACTTCACACACACAAACATGCACAAAGGAAAATGATGAGCATGCTAAAACCAAATACAATTTTACCTCCTAATGGGCTGAACTAAGCATGAATATGACAAAAGGTACACTGGAGAATAATTACCAGCCTTCCCTTTCAGACAATATCAGATGCTGCAAACTCAATTAGAATATAAAAGCAAAATACATCTACAAGAATGCATTTAGAGAAAAGCAATAATAGGTACTGAAATACACAATTAAATTATTTTAATAACTTTATACTAGAAAATTTAATATTGTGGAAACCCTAAAAAACATTGCCTTCAGGTTGATTCTGATTTAGAGTGACTTTACAGGACATCGTGAAATTTCCTCGTTGGGTTTCCAAGGTTTTAAATCTTTATGGAAGCAGGCTGCCACATCTTTCTTCCACAAAGTGGATGGTAGATTCGAACTTCAGACTTTTCCATTAACATTTGAATATTTTAACCACTGTACAACCAGGGTTCCTTGAAAAAGTCTAAGAGCACTAATAAATCATGTATGTCTGATTTTGTAAAAATAAATTATTCTAATCAGATTAAATTTTATAAGGAAGGCTTGCTATAAAGTGAGTTTGTTCTTCTAAAATATCTGCTGTTGTTGTAAAGTGCCATTAAGTCAGCTTTGACTCATAATGACCTTTTATTTCCTAGGAGTAGTTGATGGGTTTGTATCACTGTCCTATGGTTACAGTTCAGTACTTACCCTAAAGCACCACACCAGTACTCCAAAATGACTGCTAGAAAAGAGAAAAATGGAATAGCAAGATTCTTTCAAATTGTAGATAGAAACTATTACAAAATAAACAGGAAAATAGATATATAATGCCTATGTATAGAAGGCAGAGAGAATATCAATTATATTATATTATTTCCTAATATTGTTTTTAAGCACTGTCGAGTCAGTTCCAACTCATAGCAACCCAGTATAGGGTTTCTGAGGAGCAGCTGGTAAGCTTGAACTGCCAACCTTGCAGTTCAAACCAACCTTGCAGTCCAGCACATTAACCTACAGTGCCATATCAGGACTCCTGTATAGATGCTTTATTCAAATTGTGAATGTGCCCCAACACCAAACCCAGAGCTGTTGAGTTGATCATGATTCATAAAAACCCTATAGGATAGAGTAGAACAGATCTAGAGGGTTTCCAAGGCAGTCAATCTTTAAGGAAGCAGATTGCTTCATTTTTGTCCTACTAACTGGCTAATGGACTCCTGGTGTAGAGCTATAGGATCCTCACTGGACTGGGAACCACAAGGTTGGTGGTTCAAGCTCACTAGCTGCTCCTCAGAACCCCTGTACAGGGTCACTATGAGTTGGAACTGACTCAATGTCACTTAACAACAACAACAATTGGCTAATGGGCCTGAACCACTGATCTGTTTGTTAGCAGCCCAAAGTTTAGCCCACCAGGGTTACTTTATTAAGCTGATGCTTTAAGTGAAAACATGTTTTAGATGTAAAGGGAATAAATATAAGAAGGCTTCAAATTTTTTGTGGAAAAATTCAATTACATTTTCATACAGACGTTTTGAAGTCCCTTCATGTGTCTATGTGTATTGTGTGTAAATATACACATGCATATACATATATGTCTTCAAAAGTTAATTAAAATGGAATGAAAGTATGAAGAATTTTCCATGAAATTTTGAAGCACAAACACACCTACAAGGGGACTTGAAAACATTCATGGAAAATTCTATTATCTTTCATTTTCCACAACTTTTTGAAACCTGCTCGAATGTATGTATGCCACAAGGATTTCATTTTACTTGGATCTGTAGTCAATGATGCCCTTAGCAGCATCAATCAAGAAATGAAATGATGCATTTAATGGGATAAATCTGCTGCATAAGATCTCTTTAAAGTGCTCAAGTGCTAAGATGTGAATTTGGGGACTAAGGTGCACCTGACCCAGACCCAATCCATGATATTTTCAATCACCTCATATGCATGTGACAACTATACAATGAATAACTAAGACAGGAGAATAACTGATACATTTGAATTATGGTGTGAGTGAAGAATATTGAATATGCCATGGACTGTAAGAGCAGTGAACAAGTTTGTTTTTAAAGAAGTTTGTTTTTAAAGAAGTGTAGCCAAAACGTTCCTTAGAAGCAAGGATAGAAAGATTGAGTCTTATGTATTTTGGATATTCTATCAAGGAGCTCTGGTAGTGTAGTGGTTACGAATCGGGCTGCGAACCTTAAGGTCAGTGGTTCGAAACTACCAGCCGCTCCGAGGGAGAAAGATGGGGCTTTCAACTCCCGTAAAGATTTACACCCTCGGAAACCCTGTACAGGGTCGCTATGGGTTGTAACTGACTCGATGGCACTTAACAACAACAACATCAAGTCCCTGGAACAGAACATCATGCTTGATAAAGTAGAGGGCCAGCAAAAAAGTGGAAGACCTTCAATGAAATAGATTGACACAGTGGTTGCAATAAAGAGCTCAAGCATAAGAAAAATTATGAGGGTGGTATAGGTCTGAACATTTATGCTGTTGCACATAAGTTCCCTGTGAGTCAGTACAACTCAAGGTCCTTAACAAAAATGATGGTTCAAACCCAGCAGATGCTCCTCAGAAACCATTTAGTGAGTCACTATGAATTGTGACTTAACTACACTTAACAACAAAAACAATAAATTTTACATGTCTGCAGCTAATATTTAGGGTTGATACTCTAAATAAAATGGTCAAAAGAGTTGATGCTCTAAATAAAATGGTCAAAAAGAAAAAGTATTTAGAAAAATAAAATAAACATGTTCATATGGCACTGTAGGATAAGCACTGGACTGTGAACCTCAAGGTCTGTGGTTCAAAGCCCTCATCTGCTCCACAGAAATCTTACACAGAGCCACAGTGATCAGAACCAACTTGACAACACTTAATAACAACAAGATGAGTGTTTGTGCTAAGTAAATATGAGTACATTATGCATATAAAAAACTTTCTGCACACACAAAATTGTAACAATTTGGAACACACTGTTCTAAAAAGGTGATCATAATAGATCGCTAGAAATTGCTCCAATTCTTACCTCCATCTAATACCAATTTATTTTGCCATGTATATTGTGTCATTCTCTAGGGAGTGGTTGTTTTTGTTAAGTTCTGTCAAGTCAATTCTGACTCATAGAGATCCCGTATAGGGTTTCCAAGGAGCAGCTAGTGGGATTGAACCACAAACATTGTGGTTAGCAGTCAGTGCTGATCCTAGAGTATTTTCCAATCCCCTGCTGGTCAAGATGAATAGATACCAATTGTTTTAGCTTCTATAGCATTCAAAATATTTTTTAAGTTGATGTCTCTGAGTCTTCATATAAAATTCCTTGTTTTGGTCTTTAGGTTGTTGACAGGTCTTGTTTACCTATCTATAGTCAGGTTAACTTAGAGTGAGGATCACCTCAAATGACCATGTGAGGTCTCACTTTTTATGGAAATTGATGAGTCTATTACTTCCATTTAAGGAGCTCTGGCAGCGTAGTGGTTAGGAATTGGGCTGCACACCGCAAAATCAGTAGTTCGAAACTACCAGCTCTTCCGCGGGAGAAAGAGGAGGCTTTCTGCTCTCGTAAAGATTTACAGCCTTGGAAACCCTGTACAGGGTCGCTATGAGTTGGAACTGACTCCACGGCACACAACAACAACAAATTACTTTCCTTTAGAGAAAAGAAATGATTGAAAACAATTGCAAAGCCAATTTTTTAACAGAAAGATACACAAAAATGAAAGAATTTGGCTTTTGAATGATTAAATCCCAATTAAATGTATTAAGATTTCTTAACCAATAAAGAGACAATTAGTCTTCCTGTTGTTTTTACAGGACATTGACCCTCTATAGTGTTTCTGAGGAGTGACTGGTTGGTTTGAACTGCCAACCTTGTGGTTATCAGTCCAGTACTTATTCAACAGCACTACACCAGGAATCCTTCAAGAAAAGGGGGAAAACAAATAAGTAAAAATGGATAAATTATATGCATATATGTTTTTTTTCCTATCACACAATAAATTTGACCAAAATATGTAATAATTCTGAGATTATTTTATGTAATCTTCTCAGTGTTTTCCTTCTTTGAAAATATAATTACCTGTAAATTGAATAATTTATTTAACATACATTTTGTCAGCATGGATTATTTGATCATTTAAGTATAATTATGTATGCTTTCATATTGAACTTCCTACCTTATTACCTCAACTTTTAAAAATACAAGTTTAATATTAAAATAAATTGAAACAAATAAAAATTGTATCTCCTCCCATGATTTTCAACTACCACGTAACACATCCACAAATAAGGTCAGAGTTTAACTATCATATATATGTATTGCTAATTTAAAAGTATTTCTAATGTCTCATATAAAATGGCTTCTGAATATAAGCTGTTTCCAAATTTTCTTTAGACTACAGTGTACTTATGACACACTTCTAATATAAACTCTGAAACGAAGATAGACAATACCATTTGAAGATAAAATTATATGTCTTGATGATAATTAACTGCTGTTAGACTTTAGAGGGACGAGTAACAGTAGCAGTAGGAACATGTCTAAGTTTGAAGAACATTCTTTAGGGTTAATTATATGTACATGGTACATTTGAGTGACATGAAATATTATATTATCTAGCAATTGTAATAACTGAGAATAGATCAAAGACATGTAATAACTATACAATATATCTAAAATCACCTTGTCTCCAAAAAAGAGAAACAATTAGATGTCACATAAGAACAGAGTCATTTATTTCAAATAATTTTTTGACAAAGAACAAAGAGTGTTTGACCTCACTTATATGATGATGAATCTAAAAGCATTGCTACCAAATACTGAAGATTTAAAAAATGTTTGCACCATGAAAATTTGAAATTAAACTGCTATATTTATATCCCATCCTCCACTGATAATAGCACATACATCTGTTCTCAGTGGAGGATGGGATATAAATATAGCAGTTTAATGATTTTCTAATTTTCTAATGTCTGATTTTTATATAACATCATATGAGCAATGCACTTAACTTGTTTTCTTTTAGCATCTAATCATGGGGTTCTTGTATTAAACATAGGATTCTGAATCTTAGATCCTCAGAAAAATGTATATATTTTTTGCATACATATCTTCTAATTCTTTAACCAGTAACCTGTTTCAGTCAAGTTGACACATTCTCATGGCAAACCCAGGTGTGTCACAGTAGAACTATGTTCCATAAGGTTTTCAATGACTTGTTTTTCAGAAGTAGATCCTATGTCATTCTTCTGAAGTGACTGTGGGTGGACTCAGCTTCCAAGCTGTCAGTTAGCAGCTGAGCATGTTAACTATTTTCACCAGTCACAGACTCCACCATGTCAAATAATACTACTAAGTTTCCTAAGATTGGTGGTGGTGGTGGTGGTTGTGTGCTACCAAGTCACTTCCGATTTATAGTGACCTTATACAGGGTTTCTGAGGTTGTAAATCTTTACAGAATTAGAAAGTCTCATCTTTCTCCCTTGGAGTGACTGGTAGATTCGAACAATTGACCTTACAGTTAGTAAACTAGGTTGAAATCCTCTATGCTACCAGGACCTCTTAGATTAAACTCTACCAATATAGATTAACAACATCTATAAATATATAATTTACATTTCTAATCATCCATAAAGCTTGTAACAACACCAAATCAATCTAAACCACTGCCAACAAACTGACTTCAACTCATAATGATCCTACATAAGGATTGTTGTTATTGTTATGTGCTGTGGAGTCAGTTCCAACTCATAGCAACCCTGTACAGTGTTTCTGAGACTGTAAAACTTTACAGGAGCAGAAAGCCTCATCTTTCTCCCATGGAACAGTTGGTAGTTTCGAACTGCTGACCCTGAGGTTTGCAGCCCGATTCGTAACCACTATGCTACCAGAGCTCCTTTACATAGGGGTTACAAGACTGTAAATCTTTATGGGAAAAGATAGCATTAACTCTCTCCCTTGGAGTGGCTGGTGGGTTTGAACCACTAACTTTGAAGTTATCAGCCAAATGTTTGGCACACGCCATTAGGGCTCATTCATAATAGCACATATTCAACTAAATATTTAATCACAATGTGTTTTGTAAGACATACCTTCATTAAAAACTGTCATATTATTGTGACAGTAGGAGAGATGAAGTCTATATACATGTTACAATACAGATGGAGCTGGAAGACACGGTGAATGAAATAAGCCAATCACAATAGGACAAATATTGTATAATGTCACTTACATGATTGCTACAAAATCAAATAAACCTTAATTATACAAAAATATCAAAATGTGAAGTAGTTGTTTCTCCATATAACCTCCATCTAGGTCTAAACAGTTCTGAAATCAGTGCTTCCTTTCATCTCTCTAACCCAACCCTTTAAAAATTCTGTGCTCTTAGATTAATAGTATTTAAAATTTAACAATTTAGCCATCCTGGAGGAATTTAAATTGTGTCTCCTTTTAACATTCTTTGAGTTTGGTGAACAAAATGCAGTCTGAAGGGCTATGGAGTAGATGGGGTAATATTTCCCAACAATATTCTCATAAGACAGCTCTTGTTACCCTCAAAGAATGAGCAGGTGCATTATGAAATAGAACTCAACTATCTATAGTTTTGTTTTTTAATTTAGCCTCCTATATTAAGACATAAAAAGAAAAATTTTTAGACAACATAGTTTATTAATGGTTACCTGGGACAGGAGGAAGGGCAAAAGGGGATATGATGATGGGAACATTGCATTGATTAAGGGTGTAGTTGGAGTATCAGTGTGGTACTATAAGGTAGGCACTATACTTTTAAGCACAAAGTCAGCAGTTCAAACCCACAACCACTCCTCAGAAACCCATATTTCACTATAACTTGAAACCAACTCAGCAGTACTTAAAAACAACAACAAAAGTTAGGGTTACACAGCTGATTGTTGCAATTGTTTTCAATAAATTTTACATATGTAAGAAGTTGAATTGGCAAAAAATATAGAGGATGAGACTTCTTAATGTACAACCAAACTCCACTAAGATTTGGTTTCTTGACTTGAGGGTTTAGGTTAATGGTTTCATGGAACATTCCAGTTAATTGGTTAAAACCATGTTTAATACTTCTATTATGCTTCCTAGATTTATGCATAGTGCTTGAGATCTTAAAAATTTGCAAGCAGTCATTCAAGTCACAGTAATGAGTCTATATTTGTTTGGAACACTAGAGGAAGATGGAGATTCAGAAAAAAGAGGAAGATATGGAATGTTTGGTAAATTGCTTCCATGAAAAACTGCTTCCTTTGCATTGAAACTAGAAGAATTGGATAGTTCCAGATATAATTATACATTCCATAGAAGAGGAATCCAGATCAAAAGGAGGAAAATGAAGATAGAATTTTCAATTCTAATGGAATCCATAACTTTTGGAGTCATGGAGGCTTCATCAACCAAAGAAACATTGACCTAAAATAATCTTTAAACTTTAAACCAAAATAACTTGTATGTTGCTCTGATGATGGAATTTATATTACTGGCATTTTTTAAATAAGCAGGGTCACCCATGGTGGGCAGATTTCAGTGGATAGGCCAGACTAAGACAGACTACAAGGAAGGAGAGACAGACTACTTCTGATAGGTTATTGTTGTTGTTGTTGTTAGGTGCCATCGAGTTGGTACCGATTCATATTGACCCTATGTACAACAGAATGAAACACTGCCTGATTCTGGGCCAACCTCACAATTGTTACCACACTTGAGCCCATTTATGCTGCCACTTTGCCTTTACATTGAGATGCAATCCATACAGAAGACTGTGCTCTTTGATCTTCATTAATAAGTAAGTATTTTAAGTTCTCTTCACTTTCAACAAGCAAGGTTGTGTTATCTGCATATTTCAGGTTGTTAATTAATCTTCCTCCAATCCTGATGCCATGTTTTTCTTCATAGAACCCAGCTTCTCAGATTATTTGCTCACCATGCAAGATGAATACGTATGGTAAAAAAAAAATACAACCCTTCCATACACCTTTCTTAATTTTAAAACATTCAGTGTTCCCATGTTCTGTTCGAACAACTTCCTCTTGGTCCAGGTAAAGATTCTTCATGGACACAATTCAGTGTTCCTGAATACTTATACTTCGCAATGTTGTCCATAGCTTGTCATGTTTCACACAACCGAAAACCTTTGTGTAGTCAATAAAGCACAGGTAAACACCTTTCTGATATTCTCTGCTTTCAGCCAAGATTCATCGGACATCAACAATGATATCTCTCATTCCACGGCCTCTTATGAATCCGGCTTGAACCTCTGGAAGTTCTCAGTCAATGTATGCTGCTGGCAGCCGACCCCCTGTTGCCGTTTGACACAGTCCCGGCAAAGGAGAGACATCAGCACAGCAGATGGTTTTGGGGAAATCACCCTTTATCTCTCTTCTTTGGGATGGTTCTGATTACACTTGTGGGGATATATTGTATTGCCACATTCACAGCTCCCACTGTGAGTTCTGCAGAGTTTAGGAAAAACCAGTCTTGCAACAATTGTTTCAACTTTACTGGATTAGATTCAAAGAGAATTTTAAACAAATTAAAGTAGCATGTTCTATTCCCTATCACAGAAAACCCGAATACAAAGCAGCTGCATTTATGAGATCACAAAAACAGATAAAAAACTAAAGTAAAGCTGACTGACCCCTATGGACCCCACCTAAGTCAATTACCGGCCAGATTCCACAAACCCCCCCACTACCACATACAGGAACCTACGTAATTGGGCAGAGAATGGTGAACATAAATAAAAAGTGGTCAAAATTTAACAGTCTACCTTTCTTGCAGCAATTAACCATGTTGGGCCCTTTAACATGCCTCATGGCCCCAAAAGAAAGAAACATAGAAACACTGTGATTAAGCAATTTAATGAATATTTTAGAAAAAACAAAATAATTGAATAGATGTTAGTAATGCTGTTACTATAGAAAATAGTAGTACTTTATGTAGGACAGAATAAAGTAGTACTTTATGTAGGACAGAATTAATAAATAGCTAGTAGAAACAATAAAATAGCGTAGGAAAAGATGATTGAGTCAATAGAAACCTATGTTAGAAAGAGAATATAGTTAGGGGTTTGGGAGGTGGAAATGATCTGTGTAAAGTTCAACTTGACCTTTTAGTAGGAATAAGAAAAACTATCGCTTACATATAAAAGGAGATGATATCAGAAGAAAAGTACCTAATGGTTAGAAAATGAACAGGATATGGAAAGGTCAAGTGGGACATTTTAGAAATACTTCTGTTAAGATTTTATAATCACAGGGTGCATGATTGATATAATTAAAAATGTGTCATAATTCAAGAGAAAATATCAAAGTATCAAATCATTATGCATTGTGTAACTTTAAGTATAAGTAAAGACGTGCTGAGCCGGGGTAGAGTGAGCTCCATCCAGCTAAGGGGAGACTCCTCAATTACTTTCACTTTCACTGATTCCGCGTCGTCTCCTCTCGAGTCTCAAGATCCTGCGAGAGCTGAACTACCACAGTATGTTTGCAGCTGTTTCTGTATTACCTTTAGTAAAACTTTACTCGCATGGGATATCAAAGATACTGTCTGATGATTTCCACATTCCGTTGGGCCACCTCTCTTTGGAATGGGTACAAATACGGATCTCTTCCAATGAATCAGCCAGATAGTTGTCTTCCAAATTTCTTGGTACAGATGAGTGAGTACCTCCTGTGTCGTCTCACTTTCTTCAAATATTTCCATTTTTAGTCTATCAATTCTTGGTGCCTTGTTCTTTGCCAGTTCCTTCAATGCACCTTGGAATTCCTCCTTTAGTATCATTGGCTCTTTATCTTATGCTACCTCTTGAAATGGCTGAAAATCAATCATTTCCTTTTGGTACAGTGACTCTGTATATTCCTTCCATCTTCTTTTGATGCTTTCTGCATCATTCAATAATTTGCCCAGAAAATCCTTCAATGACTAAAGTTGAGGATTGAATTTTTTCTTCAGTTCCGCCAGCTTGAGAAATGCTGAGCATGTTCTTCCTTTTTGGTTTTCTGACTCCAGATCTTTGCACATTTTGTTGTAATATTTGCCTGACAGGTTAGCTGCTGGAAACTTTATGAATAAAAGCAGAACTTTTTCAGGTATAGTGAAGAACTTTTTCAGGTATAATGCCAGGGGATTAAACCCTCAGTTTGGAAGCCACTAAAATTCACCTGGGAAAGAGCTGCATTCTCAAACTATATGTGTATAGAGGAGAGTATTCTTGACCTTCATGTGTTTATGGACACAATCAAAAATGGGAAGAAACAGCTGCAAACATCAATAAATAATCAGAATGTGGAATATATGGAATATGAATCTAGAAAATTGGAACCTGTCAAAATAGAAATGGAAATCATAAACATACAATATTCTAAGCACTAGTTAGCTGAAATTCATTGGTTTTACCATTTTGAATTTTTATAGGATCATATGGTTTACTATATGAAGAATGACAAATTCTAGAGGAATAGCATTACATTCATATTTAAAAAGAGCATTTCAATATCTGTCTTGAAATACAGTGCTATCTATGATAGGTTAATATCTCTGCACCTATATAGAGGCCTTATGTGGTGCTATGGAATAAAGTACCAGACAACAAGTTGGATTGAAACACAAGGTCTGCTGATCAAACTTGCCAGCCACTCTTGGGAAACCAGTTAATGCAATCATTGTTAAAGTTTATACACCAATCACAAAAGCCATACAAATACAAGACAGGCCATATAATAAGGGTATTAATCAAATTAAATTAATGCACCAACCATGAAAGCCAACAGTAATGAAATTTAAGAATTCTACATATTTTTCTGTCAGAAATTGATCAAACATGTAATCAAGATGCACTGATAATTACTGGTAATTAGAATGAGAAAGTTGGAAACAAAGAGAAAGCATCAGTAGTTATGAAATATGGATTTAGTGATAGAAATGATACTGCAGATCACATGATAGAATTGTGCAAGGCCAAATACTTATTGATCACAAACATCTTTTTTGAACAACATTAACAGCGACTTCACACATGAACCTAACCACATGGAATACACAGGAACACACTGACTATATCGGTGAGAAGAGCCAATTGTAAAACTCAATGTCATCAACCAAAACAAGACCAGGGGTAGACTTTTCTTATTGTTGTTAGGTGCTATTGATTTGGTTCTGACTCATAGCAAACCTTAGCTCAGCAGAATGAAACACTACTTGGTCCTGCACCATTCTCACAAATGTTCTGCTTGAGTCCATTATTGATGTCACTGTGCAAATCCATGTCATGGGGGTCTTCCTCTCTTTAGTTGACCCTCTATTTTACCAAGAATGATGTCCTCCATTAGGGACTAGACCCTCCATATAACTGTCTGAAGTATGAGAAATGAAGTCTCTCCATCCTGGCTACTAAGTAGCATTCTGGCTCTACTACTACTACTAACACAGATTTGTTTGTTCTTCTGACAGTCCATTGGTATTTTCAATATATTTCTCCAAAACAATAAGTCAAATGCATCAATTTTTCTACAATCTTCCTTATTCATTGTCCAAATTTTGCATGCATATGAGACTATAAAAATCGCCATTGCATGGATCTGGCACAACTTAGTCCTCTAACTGACATCTTTTCTCTGAAATACTTTAAGGAGGTCTTGTACAACAGATTTGCTTAATGCAATATGGCTTTTGATTTTTTTGTCTATTGTTTGCATGAATTTGATAGTGGATTTAAGAAAAATGAAGTATTTGAAAATTTTAATGTTTACTCCATTAATTATGATGTAATTTATTGGTCCATTTGTTAGTATTTATGTTTCCTTTACAATGAGGTGTAATCCATACTGTAAATTTTGATCTTCATCAATAGGTATTTCAAGTCCTCTTCACTTTCAACAAGCAAGGTGTCATTTGCATACCACAAGTTATTAGTGAGTCTTCCTCCAATCCTGATGCTAGGTTCTTCTTCATATACTCCAGCTTCTCGATTTATTTGCTCAGCAAATAAACTGAATACATATGGTGAAAGTATAGAGTCCAGAGGCACACCTTTCCTGATTTGAACCATTCAGTATCCCTTGTTTGCCTCTTGCTCTATGTCTATGTTCCTCATGAGAATAATTTAATGTTCTGGAATATACATTCTTCGCAATGTTATCCATACCTTGCCATGACCCACACATTCAAAAGCTTTTGCAAAATCAATAAATCTCAAGTAACATCTTTCTGGTATTCTCTATTTTCAGCCAAGAACCATCTGATATCAGCAACGATGTCCTCAGTTCCATGTCCTCTTCTAAATCCAGCTTGAAGTGAGTGCCTCAGGTACTGCATCATTTTGTTCAAATATTTCAAGTTATATTCTGTCATTTACTGGAGTTTTTTTTTTTGTTTTTTTTTTTTTCCTAATACCTTCAATTCAGTTTGGACGCCTTCCATCATTACCTTCAGTTCTTGAACATATGATACATCTTGAAATCACTGAACACTGACCACTTTTTTGATACAGAGACTCTGTGTATACTTTCCATCTTTCTTTGATGCATTTTGCATCATTCAGTATTTGGATTATAGAACCCTTCACTATTGCAAACCAATGCTTGAGTGTTTTCTTCAGTTTTTTTGTTTTTTTTTTGCTTGTAAAATGCTCACTGTGTTCTTCCGTTTTGTTTGTCCAACTCCAGGTCTTTGCACAATTCATAATAATATCTGACTTTGTCTTCTCCAGCTGCCCTTTGAAAATTTCTTTTAGCTCTTTGAGATGCTTATTTCTTTCATGTGTTTTAGCATGTCTAAGGTGGCAAGCAAATTCAGAGTGTTTTCTGAAATCCATTTTGGTCTTTTCTTTCTTTCCTCTCATTTTAATGATCTTTTGCTTTCTTCCTGTATGATATTCTTGATGCCATCCCACAGTACTTCTGCTCTTCTGTCTTTGGTGTCTAATGCATCAAATCTGTTCTTGTGTTTATCTCTAAAATCTGTTTTTTAAAAGAAGAAAGCCCAAAAAAACAAATAAAAAAGAAAAATCCCAGCATACTTTCAGTCTCAGTGATTTTAACTGCACAAGTATAAAATTTCGTTATTGGGCTGTGAAGTTTAAGGAAGTGACACGGTTTTCCAGATAATTATATATATATAGTTTTATGTGAATTATCTTAAACACCCATTTCCTTACTTAAATTTAACATAGACAGATATAGCATTAAATCATTTAAATAGAAAATTAAAATTTAGAGTATGTTACAGAGTTTTGTTTTTGATTATGAAATAAGTGACTTCTTATTTCACGATTATTTCAGTCTCTATCATATAAAATCTACCTCTTGTATAAAATGCACTCTAGTATCAACATACTTTCTTATTTTATTATATTTATGAAAAAACATACTCAAATATTGGTAAATTTTTGAAAATCAAAGCAACTTAAATGTGATTCTCCAATTAATTGCTTCCCACATTTTTTATGTATAGTTACTATAGCGAAATAATCTAGATCATTACCATGTATGACCTATCTAATGTGTAATATTATTTTTACTTTTTTATCTTCAGCCCTACAGTAATTTCATGTGAAACTTAAATTCTAGATTCCTTAACTTCTCTCTGAACAACCCTACTCTTCTGTACTCCCACAAGAATATCAAGTCCCTGAAACAAATTTTCTCTGTCTTGGCTTGTTCACACCCATAATGCCAGCCTGGAACTGAAGTGCTAATGAAAATTCTGGTTGTTTTTCAATATGACTGACTGACTGACTGACTGACTAACTGATAGAACCATATAGTAGTAGAAAGAAAGTTGTAGGATGATTGATTCATTAAGTATTCAGTCACAGAAAATTAAGGTATATTTAAAATACATATAAAAAACATATACCTACACCATCATTTCTATCACCAAGACCCTATTTTCCAACTACTGCTCTTTCTTCTTTGTTTCCAATTTCCCCATCCACTCACTAGTAATTATCAATGCAGCTTAATTTCATGTTTGATCAATTTCAGACTGAAGAAGTTGGTAGAATTCTTCAATTTCATCATCACTGACTTAATTGTTGATGGGTAAATTTGAATAATTGTGGTATTAACTGATATTTCTTGTTGTTGTGTGCCATTGAGTTGGTTCTGAATCACAATCACCCTGTTTAGGGTTTCAGAGCTTTAAATGTTTGCAGGATTACTGGTGTGGCACTGTAGGATAAGCACTGAGCTGCTAACACCAAGTTCAGGGGCTCAAACCCATGAGCTACTCCACAGAAATCATCCACACAGTCTCTTTGAGTCAGAACTGTCTCAGTGAAACAAATGTTTGCAGGAGCAGAAAGTCTCATTTTCCTTACAGGCATATCAATAGTATCCTATTACAGAAGCATTGTACTTCAAGGTAGCTCTTGAAATGTTATTTTTTGATGAAGAATGTGATGCAATTCCTCTTCAATTTAACATTTTGGCAGAGTAAACCATTTGATTGTCAGATTAAAAATGGCCAATACCAGTCTACTTCAGATCACTAATGCTTAGGAACACTTCATGTGCTCTATTTTATTTTTTACAACTTCCAATTTTCTTAAATGCATACTTCATACATTGCACATTTCAGTTATGGATGTTTGCTTGTAGTTTTCTTTCTTTTTTTTTTTTTTCATTTTTAGTTGTAATCCTTTAGCAAGTGAAGGTCTCCAAAGCTTTATCCATTCACATCATTATAGTCAACTGTACTTTGAGAAGCCAGTTGTTCCTCAGTCATGTTTTGAGTGCCATCCAACCTAAAGGATTTTTCCTTCTGCAGTATATCAGAAATTTTTCTCCTACTATTCATAAGATTGTCATCTTCTGGCACTCTATCTGACAATATTCTATGGATACTCTTAAGGCTCTCGATGGCAAACCAGGCAAAGCTGTTTAATTTCTCCTTCTTCCTTGTCTGTCTTAATCTGGAAATTTTGCTGAAATCTGTCCATCATGGGTGACCCTGTTGGTATTTAAAAAACAGTGGCATAGTTCTCCATATCACAGCAACACATAAACCACCATAATGAGACAAACTGACAGATGAGTGAGTCAAACGTCAGTAGAATGCTTTATAGAGGAGAATGACAAATACAAAATTCTTATTTAAAGATAATTTTGCTGTTATACAAATAGTAGACTTGAAAGAGGACAAGAGTGGAAGCAGAAGGAAAGTATTAAAGAGCAAAGTTATTTGTTACAATTATAATGAAAAGAGTTAAGTAATTTTCTGGCAAGAAACTTATAATTTAGTTGACTTAAACAAAGACATCCTGCTCATACAAATCTGTACTGTGAAGAACTAAAAATGTTTTTTTTAAGTTTTGTGAGCACTTATCTTTAAGGTCGCCTTTAATAACAACATGAGTGGTTTCTTAATATTTAAGTATCTAATATATGAAACATTTACTTATGAAGATTAAAGAGCACAGCCTTCGATATGGATTACATCTAAATGTCAAGAAAACAAAAATCCTCACCACTGGACCAATAAACAA
>NW_006408717.1:2093245-2097279 GCF_000296735.1 Chrysochloris asiatica
AGTGAGGTTGGCCCAGGATCGGACATTGTTTCGTTCTGCTATGCATGGGGTCGCTATGAGTCGGTTCCGACTCGATGGCACCTGACAACAACAACAACAATATATGTTAAGGAGTCCTGGTTTGGCACTGTGTGTTAATGCACCAGACTGCAAAGCTGTTTGAACTGCAAGGATGGCAGTTCAAGCTGACCAGCTTCTTATCAGAAACCCTATACAGGGTCGCTATGGATTGGAACTGACTGGAAGGCACTTAACAACAACAGCAACAATATATGCTAATGTGTTTTTCAGATGTTAATGTAACAAGGAAAAAATATTCACTTTGATTTTATAATATTTTATATCAAACTACATTATTTTATCATTTGCATTTTACTCCCATACTATAGTTTCCCCAAAATTTCTAAATTTCTCTTGACTAGTTTGCACTTGAATGATATTCATTCTGAATCAATTTCTCCTTCATAAACTGTTCCCATGACATTGCTGTGTCTTTTTTATTTTTATAATTATTTCCTACTGAACACCAAACTTTTTGCTTGGGAACCTTTATATACTAGTAAGTACAGGGTTAGTTAAAATATTTACAAACTTCTGGATTCTCAGTTCTTATAATTAAGTGCTTCCATAAATCAGATGCATGTAAAGTAGTGAGTTGTTTCTGACCCATAGTGACCCTGTATAGGGTTTCTGAGGAGTGACTGCTGAGCTTGAATTTCCAAGCTTGCAGTTAAAACTGACTTTGCAGTCTAACACATTAACCCACAGTGCCACAGTGACTAGATGATTATAATGAGAAAAATAGAAGAAAAGTTAAATGATGAACCAGTGTCTTCTATACCTTTGTTTTTTACTATTAAGGAAACATCTGAAGCCATTCGTGTATTTCATAATAATACATTTTCAACAAGGTCAATGAGAAGGTGAGAGATTTTTAATTTTATGATGCCAATGTATGAGAAATTTAGAGTAGTAAGACTGTTGGTGAGAAATGGTACATTTTCTTTGTTAGAAAAGAAGCACAGTAACACATGCATAGCTAAAATAATGACCTGAAATAATGCTTTTCCCAGGTGGGAATTACTTAATTTTAAAAGTTTCTAACAATTTTCCCTTTAGGACCATAAACATTGTGTTCAGAAATCTGTGTATTCACATACATAATCTATATATTAAAAAAGGCTATATTTGAAGAATAGAAAAGTGCCATCATTTCAAAGAGTAATCAATAACACTTATTCCTTTCAAGCAATGAAGCGTACTTAAGAAATGATATTCAAATCAACTAATTAGCAAATTGGGGAGGTGAGTTTGAAAGAGCATCTTTTTTGTCTCAAATTTGTTCCATGGTGTAGTATGTTATCAATTGTTTCTGACTCATACTGACCTTGTGTAGAGTTTCTGAGGCTTTAAACCTTTACCAGAGCAGAAATCCTCCTCTTTCTCTTGTGAAATGACAGGTGGATTTGTACTGCTGACCTTGTTGTTGGCAGCCCAATACATAACCCTCTATACTACCAGGGCTCCTTGTCTCAGTTTAAACTCTACACATTTTTTTTAAGGAAAATAAATAAATAAGTACATTGTCACATAATTGCACAACTGAAACACAGAACAGAATGAATTTGCAAAGAGAGTTAAGTAGCTCTGTTAGTGTAAAGGGTTACGCATTACACAGTGACTGTAAGGTCAGCAGTTCTAATTCATCAGGCACTCTGAAAGAGAAAAAGGAGGCTTCTTTTTCTCCTTTAAAGATTTACAGCCTGAGACACCCTATACTGGGTCAGAATCTACTCGAAGGCATGCAGCAGGAGCTTTATAAATTGATGTTAGATAGATAGATAGATAGATAGATAGATAGATAGATAGATAGATAGATAGATAGATATTTTTCATGCTTGTTCTCACATTTATAGAGTTATTTAGACAACCCTTTCACCAAAATACTTGTTTTTGATAATATTGAAAGCTTTGAATTTGGGGCAAGCGTGAAGGAAGAAATCTAATTTTTTTCCCCCCTTGTAGCATTTTTTTATTTTCCACATAAGTAACACAATGTTCAGTCTTTTAAGTAAGTAAGAAATAAAATTCATGTGTGACCTCCAGCTGCCTGTATTAAATGTATGCAGAGGCAAATCGAAGAAATATTTTAAGAAATGTGTAGACCATTTGTATGCTAAGAAATAGGCTTGAAATGCTTGATGTTTTATATTTCTACAACTATTGGCACAAAACAGGTTCAAATATGTGTATTTAGAAATAGAAAGAAAATCAATGAGAAATATAGAAAGAAAAGCTAGGAGGAGACATAAGCATGGAATGACAATATCTTTCATCCCCAAGTGGCTGAAGAAGGAATCTTGAGAGAAAGGTTGGAGCTTCAGAGACTGTAAATGCCTCAAGCTATTAAAACTGTAAAGATTGCTTCCTGCAGCTGTTTATTCCTGAAAGTGAGTGGGGAAATCTTATGGCCAAAGGGAAACAGAACAGAATGAGTTCCCAGTATGTCCTGGGATTTAGGGTTTGCTTTTTACATTGTTTTCTCCCAGTGGAAAATGAAAATATGAGAGTTTAGCTTAGAGATTCTAGAGGGGGAAAGAAGCAGCAAGTTTAGTAGAAAGGTCAAAGTCCTGCTGGAAGAAGTTTCTCATCTTCACTGGAGTTGAGTTGCTCTTTTAGACGTGTAAACGTCTTCAACAAAAAAAAATGTGAGGAACTGGAGAAAAAGTTTCTGGCAAAAAAGCAATTTCTTAAACTTCCTTTTGCCCAGTTTCATATCAAGTTATAAATACTACAAAGTCACAATCAGTATTAGCTATTTTCTGCACAGAGATAAATGTATACATAATTATGACTTGCATATGCTTATTGTTAGAGTTATGTTTTACTAGTGTTATGAAAACTATTACTCTTATTTTAATTTTTGAGGAGAAGTTAGAGAAAGAATCAAAGAAATCATTACTATGTAACTTGGATTCCTGGTGTGGCACTGTAGGGTAAACACTGACCTGTGAACCACAAGATCAGTGGTTTGGCAGTTTAAACCTACCAGATGCTCCTTAGAAATGCCATACAGGGTCACTAAAAGTCCAATGTAATTGTTTTGTTTTCTTTTGTTTTTCCTTTTCCTTTCTTTTCTCCTTCTGCTCATCTCTATTCTATAACATTTCTTCATGGCATTCTCCTTTAGGGAGATCCTCTGCTGGGGTCCCTTTGTGTACAAATATGTTTTATAAATAAATTGTCATGAAAGTGTCTACATTATAAAATTCTAATTGAAGAACAGATCAACTGACAGTGCTATTTAGGTCTCACATTTTTGTTCAAAACCCCATGGACTACTTAATCCTAGTAACATTAAGATCTTAATAACTCATGTCTTTATGAAGAGGAAGCTGGCAAGGTACATGAATTAATAAAATTTGGAATATAAAGTGCAAACATTTATCTGGTTGTTGTTAGCTGCTGTCAAGATGGCCCCAACTTATGTAGACACTGTGCACAAAAGAACAAAATGCTGCCAAGTCCTGCGTCATTCCCATGATTGGTTAAAGATCAGACCATGATCCACAAGATGTTCATGAGCTTTGTGATTAGATTTCCAAACCTTTTTGGAAGCAGATTGATCATCACATTTTTCTCTTTAGTCAGTCTTAGTCTGGAAACTGCACTGAAGTCTATTTTGTATGATAGCAGCTCATATGCCTCCATTGACAAATGGGTAGTGGCTATGCATAAGATAGATTGGACAGAAATTGAACTTGGGTTTCCCTGGGAAGGCTAAAAGTCCACCACTGAACCAGCTATATCCTTTGCAGTTCCCATTGTTGTTATTAAATACCATCGAGTCAGGCTTGACTCATAACGACACTATATACAGTTTCTAAGGAGCAGCTAGTGAGTTTGAACTGCTGACTTTGCAGATCAAACAGACCTTGCAGAATTCCTCAGATTGTCCTGTGAACAATCTTCAGTACAGACAGAATGCTCTAGATGAGAAGTAGCAACAATGTCAAGGATGAGAAATGAAAAAG
>NW_006408717.1:2098679-2099733 GCF_000296735.1 Chrysochloris asiatica
CTTCTTCATCTTCAGTTTAAATTTGCATATGAGTAATTGATAGTCTGTTCCACAGTCTGTCTCTGGCGTTGTTTTGACTGATGATGTGGAGTTTTTCCATCGCCTTTTTCTGTAGAAGTAGTCAATTTGATTTCTATGTATTCCATCTGGTGAGGTCCATGTGTATAGTGGTCTCTTATGCTGTCTAAAGAAGGTATTTGAAATGAACAAATTATTGATTTTATAGAATTCTGTCATGCATTCTCCAGCATAATTTCTATCACCAAGGCCATATTTTCCAACCACTCATCCTTCCTCTTTACTCCTAATCTTTGGATTTTAATCACCAGTAATGATCAATACATCTTGATTGCATGTTTGATCAATTTCAGATTGAACAAATTGGTAGAATTCTTCTATTTCATCCTCACTGGCTTTAGCGATTGGTGTGTACATTTAAATAATAATGGTATTAACTGGGCTAGCCTGTAGGTACATGGATATTATCCTATCACAGACAGCGTTGTACCTCATGACTGATCTGGATATGTTCTCTTTTTTTTCTCCCCAATGTTTTATTGTGAATTATGTGATAGTTTACATGGGAGAACATTTGTTTTACATTCATCCTATAGTATATCATTTCATTGCTATGGTTACCATCCCCTCCATGCATCATCAACCATCCAAAGGGTATACACTACAAGCATGCCCCCCGGTTACCAGCACACAGCCCCTCTCCCTCTCTGTGTCTAAATCCCCAACGGCTCTATCTCTCCATTTCATTGTCTCTGCTTCCATCTCAGGGATCACTGCTTCTCTGGTCAGGGTTCCGCTCTCCGCTGTTCTCCCTTGATGGTCCCAGGGACCTCTGCTCTTAGGCTGAAAAGTTAATCACTCCCTTTCTTGCTAAAAAAGTCTACCTTAAATTCCATCCCTCACAAGCAGTCCAAATAACAATTATTCACTATTGTATCACAAGAGATCCATCTGGATTTCATTTCATCAGCCCCACCTAGACAGATTGTATACTACTCAGTGGAGATTCTACCTTCCTCCATGCCCTATGAATCTA
>NW_006408717.1:2100704-2101314 GCF_000296735.1 Chrysochloris asiatica
CAGAAAGCCTCCTTCACTGGGCACATTGTAGCCCCATTTCAGATATTCCAATCAGTTATAGGCAAATGATGGACTTACAACCTTTCTATGGTGATGTTTGGATATATATATATATTTTTTTACAATGAATACAACATCATTCCTCCTCAATTTGTCATTCCCGGCATAGTAAACCATGTGGTTGTCAGATTCAAAATGGCCAATACCAGTCAATTTCAGCTCACTAATGCCTAAGATATGGATGTTTATGCATTCCATTTCATTTTTGACCACTTTCAATTTTTCCTAGATTCATACTTCGTAGATTCCATGTTCTGATTTTCAATGGATGCTTACAGCTGTTTCTCTTCATTTTGAGTTGTGTTCCATCAGCAAATGAAGGTCCCATGGGCTCTACTCCATTCACGCCACCATGGTCAAGTCTACTTTGAGGAGGCAGCTCTTCCCCAGTCACATTTTGAGTGCCTTCCAACCTGAGGTGCTCATTTTCCAGCACTATATCTGACAGTGTTTCTCTGCTGTTCATAAGGTTTTCAGTGACTAAATATTTGGAAGTAGCTCATCACTCCTTTTTCTAGTCTGTCTTCGTCTGGAAGCTAATCTGAAACCT
>NW_006408717.1:2106484-2108486 GCF_000296735.1 Chrysochloris asiatica
TGCAAAGATCTGGAATCAGAAAAAAGAAAAAAAAGGAAGAACAAGTTCAGCATTTCTCAAGCTGGGAAAACTGAAGAAAAAATTCAAGCCTTGACTTTCGTTATTGAATTATTCTCTGGGCAAATTATTGAATGATGCAGAAAGCATCAAAAGAAGATGGAAGGAATACACTGTACCAAAAGGAAATGGTTGATGTTCAAACATTTAATGGGATAGCATATGATAAAGAACCAATGATACTGAAGGAAGAAGTCTAAGGTGCATTTAACGAACTGGCAAGGAACAAGTCACCAGGAATTGATGGAATACAAATTGAAATCTTTCAAGAAAGTGAGATGGCACAGGTGGTACTCACTCATCTATGCCAAGAAATTTGGAGGAAAAGTATCTGGCCGACTGATTGGAAGAGATCAATATTTGTGCCCATTCCAAAGAGAGGTAGCAGAATGGAATGTGGAAATCATCTGACAATATCTTTGAAACCCCATGCAAGTAAACTTTTACTAAAGGTAATGCAGAAGTGGCTGCAAGCATACATTGACAGAGAACTTCCAAAGGTTCAAGCCAGATTCAGAAGAGGCCTTGGAACAAGGATATCATTGCTGATGTCCGATGGATCTTGGAAAGCAGAGAATATCAGAAAGATATTTACCTGTGCTTTATTGACTATACAAAGGCTTTCGATTGTGTGGATCATGACAAGCTATGAACAACATTGCAAATTTGAGTATTCTGGAACACTTAATCATACTCATGAAGAATCTGCACATGGACAAAGGGGCAGTTGTTCGAATAGAATGTGGGAACACTGAATGTTTAAAATTAAGAAAGGTGTGCGACATGTTTGTTTTCTTTCACCATACTTACTCACCCTGTTTGCTGAGCAAATCATCTGAGAAACTGGGTTATATGAAGAAAAACATGGCATCAAAATTGGAGGAAGACTCATTAACAACCTGTGATATGCAGATGATGCAACCTTGCTTGCTGAAAGTGAAAAGGACTTAAAATACTTACTGATGATGATCACAGACACCACCTTTCGGTATAAATTACATCTCAATGTAAAGAAAACAAAAATCTTCATCACTGGACCAATAAACAGCATTCTTATCAATGGAGAAAAGATTGAACTTGTCAAGGACTTCATTCTTCTTGGAACAACTATCGACACTCATGGAAGCAGCAGCCAAGAAATCAAACAACGTATTGCATTGGGTAAGTCTGCTGCACAAGAACCTGTTAAAGTGTTGAAGAGCAAAGATGTCAGCTTGAAGACTAAGGTGCACCTGACCCAATCCATGGTATTTTCAATAACCTAATATGAATGCAAAAGCTGGACAATGAATAAGGAAGACTCTAGAAGAATTGATGCTTTTGATTTATGGTGCTGGATGAAAATATTGAAAGTGCCATGGGCTGCCAAAAGAATCAACAGATATGTGTTGGAAGAAGTGTAGCCAGAGTGCTCCTGGGAGGCCAGGATGGCCAAACTTTGTCTCTCATATTTTGGTCATATTGTCAGGAGCGACCAGTTGCTGGAGAATGATATCATGTTTTGTAAGGAAGACCCCCAGCAAGATGCTATGGCAAAGTGACAACATTAATGCACTCAAGCGTGGCAACAATTGTGAGGTTGGTCCAGGATCGTGCAGTGTTTCGTTCTGTTGTGCATAGGGTCGTTATGAGTCGGTACTGACTCGATGGCACCTAATAACAACAATATCAACAACTACCCATTTCTTGCTTTTCACCTTTTATGCCTTTCTCTAGTTGCCTCTAAATATAATCAATGACCATCATTCGTCACCTATAGGACGATCAGTTTCTAATAAATTTTGCATTTGTACTGCTTCAATATTTTAAAAAATAAAGATATTAAATAAAGTATTGCATTATGCAAATCTGCTTCACAAGACCACTTGAAATTGTTCAAAAGCAATGATACCAGTTTGAGGATTAAGTGTACCTAACCCAAGACATGGTATTTTCAACAACCTTA
>NW_006408717.1:2108586-2116408 GCF_000296735.1 Chrysochloris asiatica
CAAAGCTTTCATAATCACAGCAACTCACAAGCCACCACAATACAACAAAACTGACAGACGAGTAGTGGTTGAAGTTGTGTAGCAAACACTAAATATAAATAAAGAAAACTATTATCTCTTGCTCTAAATTATGACATCTAGCTTCTCCTACATTACAAACATTGCATAATTATTTCCTTAATCACATTCCAAAGATTACAGCAGAAAATGGAGTTATTTCTTCATGTATAATTTTCCAGTTTGTAATATCGATATTTCAAAAGTTAAAACAACCTCATTTTAAGTCCATAATCTAATACTTCATAACAGTGGCTTTCATTTTTCTATTGTAAACCTTTATAAGCATCATATCTGGATGGCAGTGGTAGTTCTATGGGGTAGTTCTTAACTTCCATGAAGAAATCCCATGTTCATTTCCACCCAGTTTAGCTCAAGAACGGACATCACTAGTCTCTCAGCAGAGGCATTTTACTACACCAAGGTTTAGGTGTTGGGCTATTAACTGCAAGGCCAGAAGTTCAAACCTATCATGTTGTGGCTGTCTGTTGCTGTAAATATTCACAAGTCTCAAAAATCCTATATGTAGCCTCTATGAGTTGGAATCAACATATTTTAATTGGGTTTGCTCTTTTTGTTTGTTTCACTGATGCTAAAAAGGGTTTCATTAGAATTTCCAGACTAAGACAACTAGGAAGAAATGCTTAATGTTCTCCTTTTGAAACTCAGTCAATGAAAATCCTATCAATCAAAATAGTTACATCCCATTGTACATGGGGTCTCAATAAGTCAAGAGAAAACTTGATGGCAGCTAATAAGAAAACCAATAGTCATCATAAAATGAAAACACTTTCCACCACACTTCATTTCGGAAGGTCTTATTGAATTAAGGCAAATTAAATGGTAACTGTTATATACAGGGCTTTACAACTCATCCTTTATCTACTGAATTTCAGTTTCTGTTTTGTCTTGTCTTTTCTAATACACTGAGTTTATCAAGCTGTGTTTTCAACTTAGTTCTGTAAGTGTCACAAATGGTTTGCAGTCAACTATTAACCTAAAGTTTGGCAGTTTGTACCTACCCAGCAACAATGCAGAAGAAAAACCTAGCAATCTGTTTCCATAAAAGATTAAAGCCAAAAAAAAAAAAAAAAACCTACTAAGAAACACATGTGTTCACCATGAGTCTGATTGAATGGACAGTAGTGTGTGAATCTTGGATTTGGTTTTGGTTTACTTACAATTTTTCATTTTACTACTATGTAATCTGTCTTTAATTTTTATCTCCATTCCATTAAAGTGCTATTTAGGTCTCACAGTCTTTAGGAAGTATGTGATGAAAACAATTTTACTTAATCCTCATCACATTAAGATCATAGCATTGCATATATTTTATAGATAAGAAACTAGCAAGGTATATAACTTTATATTAGAAAAGTTATATCGTTTATTCTGGGTTGATGGTGGATGTGTAACACTAAGTCAGTTCCGACTCAAAGCAACCTTGTATAAGGTTTCCAAGGCTATAAATCTTTACAGGGGCAGAAAGACTCATCTTTCTCTTATAGGGCAACTGGTACATTCAAACTACTGACCTTTCAGTTAGCAGCCAAGCTCATAATCTACTATGCTACCAGTGCTCCTTAACTTTATTCTAGAAGAACACTATTAATGTCCCTACATATTTTCTATAGTAATTTTATGTATATCGCTCTCAAAATAGTCTATATCTATTTTCACTTTAATAATTTTCCAATGATTTGAGAAAGAAAACTTCTTATATCACCCTTTTAACTCTTCATACAAAATGTTCTAATAACTCTCTTTTCAACATTGAAAGTCAGCATGTATTCTGAAACTATTCAGGCATATACCAACTATTTATTGTGTACCACTGTAACACAATATGACCAGTCATCATTTACATATCAAGAGCATAGAAAAAAAAAAAAAATGTGGGACATTTACATGCCCTAATTGAGCTTACAATTTAAGGGGCAGAGAAAAAAGTAAATAATAGAAAGAGAAACTGCTACAACAATGAGCTCAAACATAGGAATGATTGTGAGATGGAGCATGATAGGGCAGTGTTTCATTTCTGTTGTACAAAGAGTGACTGTGAGTCAGATCCAACTACATGACATCTAACTATAACAACTAATAACACCAAATAATGACACATACTACAAAGAAAAGGAAATCAGGTTTGGGTGTACACTGAGATCACAGGTCATAGAAAAATTCATTGAGGAACTTATATTTGAACTGAGACATGAATTAAAAGATGATTTGAGGGTACAGACATATGAGCTCTGGTCTGAATTGGAGGATAATTTGGAGGAAAATGAACTATTAAATGCAAAACTCCTAAGGCTAGACAAGCTTGACTGCTCTGGGAAATGAAATATCCAGATTAAGTGAAAGTATAAGTGCAACCATTTTGATAGTGTGACAATTTTGCTTGTTGTTGTTGTTATTAAGTGCATTTGAGCTGGTTCCAACCCATAATGAACTTGTATAGGGTTTCCAAGGAATGTTTTGTGACCTTAAACTGCCGACCTTGTGGTTCAAACTAACTTTGAGTCCAGTGCATGAACCCATAATGCCATACCAGGATTCCTTAGTTAAGAGAAAATATAATCTAGTGCTAAAAAGTATCTTATATATCACCCTCCCCTTCTTTATTTCTTAGATATATGCTTTAACCACTGCTAGTGGTTCCACTTAAGTTTTGGTCCCTGTTTGTGTAGCTTCTGATAAAGAGTCACCAACTAAACAAAAAGGTATGAGAATAGTTCATCGTTAATCACGAACTTCCTTATAACCTGTTTATTGGGACTTGTGACCACCTTATGAATTACTGTGAATGTTAAAATGATAAGATTCTAGTCCACCTGCATGTTGTACTAATTAACACTGTAAAAGCAAGTATAAATATTAAGTATTAAAAATAGTCATTGAACAGTTTTCAAAACCAGTATAGTTGATAGGAGGTTGTTCCAGGAGTCAACATCATAATAATAAAGGCTTTTCTTTCTTTGTTTATCTGGAGTGCTTGGTAATTGGACTTAATTACTCAAGGGTCTCAGACACAAGCTTAATGGTAATGAATGTTGTTTCCCATACATGAGGCCCTGCTCTGGTCCTATCCTCCAGGTATCAGGTGTAAGGTAGAGCAGAAAACACAACTACTCAAGCTTAGGAGTTCTCTGGTCTCCGACAAAGAAGCAGTCCATGGCATTTGAGCTGACAAGAAACAGAGAAAGAAAGGACACTGACAGACAGGATAACTGCATGCATCAATTCAAGTGCATGCAAAGCTCTTGTAAAAGACAGTGTTACATCAGTTTCCTTACCAAGAACAGATAGCAATCCCCCTGTTTTTATACCAATTTGACCTAGTCTTAATTAAGTGTGTGTGTGTGTGTACCACCTACAAAAGCAGATAATCAGACAAGTATCAGACACATCCCAATTGAGAGCTTTCAAGTTATGAGCCTGTGAAGAAAAACAAAACTAAATCCCCCCCCTAAAGTTATGTGGTCACAATATCAATTGCATTAATAATACCAAAAAGTTAATACATGCAAAAACAAATAAGGTCCCCATATGTTTATATTATGTTGTTTTTGTTAAGAGTCATCTAGTGGGTTCCAACTGATTGCGAAACTGTAAAGAGTTTCTGAGGAGCGGCTGGTGAGCTTGAACCACTGAACTTGTGGTTCAAACTGACCTTGCACTCCAGTGCATTAACCTAAAACACTACACTAGGACTCTTGTTTATATTACATTATTTTAAAGTTTGAATTTTAAATTAGGTATAGTCTTTATGTTTCATTCTATTATGAGAATTTACTGTGTCTAAGCTTCTGTTTTTAATACAAAGTTGGAGGTCATAGCTAATATTATTTATAGGGCAATTTAGAAATCTCAATTCTTTTCTAATTGGGGAAAAACTGCTTCTTGTACTTTACTTGTAATCACTCACTTTGATTTGATTTAAAGACAAATGAGTTCTTGTGGATAAAATAAAAAGACTGAATATTGTAAAGATTTGTTTAAGTGAATTTATTTTAACAAAGGTGCTTGTGTTGATAATAACTTTGAAAGAAAAATATTTTCAAGTAACTTATACTAAATATCATGAGATGTGTTTTCTCTAAAAATAAATTAATTATGAATAATGCTAGTAGCTCTAGCATGTGAAACAAAAAGATTTTTAAGAAAAAGTGGAAGAAAGTAAACAGAAAGATAACAAGAGAAAGTTATTTTTAAGAGGGAAAAATAAAAGTAGTTTTTTTCTTAAAATAGAATGGCTGATTATGACAGAATGTGAAAGATAATAAAATCTAAACTTAGAGATGTAAACCAAATTGTAAATGTTCAGAGAATAGTTAGCAAAAGGCTAAACTAATGTCACAGATACTAGGAGGCTTTTTAAATGAATGGTTTAAAATCACGAACAATATATGGCAAGGTTGTATTTTTTCACTCTTCTTATTCAGTTTGTATTCTATGGCATCAGGATTGAAGACAGATTCATTAATATTGATGGCACTTAACAACAACATATACAGACAATATAACCTTGCTTGCTAAAAGCTAAGAGGACTTAAAGTAATTACTGATGAAGATAAAAGACCACAGTCTTCAGTATGGATTACATCTCAATACAAAAGAAACAAAAATCTTCACAACTAGAACAATAAATAACGTCATGAGAAGTGGAGAAAAGATTGAAGTTGTCAAATACTTCATTTTCTTGGATCCACAATTGACACACATGGAAGCAGTAGTTAAGAAATCAAATGACATATTACATTGGATACATCTGCTGCACAAGACCTCCTTAAAGTGTTCAAGAACAAAGATATCATCAATCTGATGACAAAGGTACACATGAAGAAAGCCATGATATTTCCAATAGTCTCATATTCATGTGAAAGTTAGGCAGTAAATAAGGAATATCATAGAATATTTTATGAATTACAGCTATAGCATTAGAGAATTATATTGAAAGTACCATGAACTGCCAGAAAAACAAATGAGCCTGTGTAGGAAGAAGTACAACCAGTATGCTCCTTAGAAGCCAGGATAGTGAGACTTCATCTCTCATAATTTGTACATATTAATTATCAGGAGGAACTAGTCCATAGAGAAGGACACTATGCTTGGTAAAAATGGAGAGTCAGCAAAACAGAGGAAGACCCCCCAAAAGATGGATTGGTACAATGGCGGCAGCAGCAATATTTGTTTGTATGATGCAAGACAGAGCACTGTTTTATTCTGTAGTGCATAGGGTCCCTCTAAGTTGGAACTAACCCAATGGCACCTAACAACAGCAATGTGTAATTTTTATGAAGGTATGATACGTTGAATTTGCTTGATATAGATTTTCTGTGCAACAATTTCTTAATTCTTAACAAATAATTGGTTGAAAAAATATAGAGTGCACAGGGCTCTCACATTGGAATTGGTTAGTTTTGCCATACTGCTAGGTTTAAAAGGAGCCATCTGTTAAGCAGGAACAGATCCCAGTACCATCAAAACATAAAAGTAGGAAAGCAGAAGGAGATCCCTATCTAAAAAGATGGTGACAGCAGAGGTGGTGGAAGAGATGTTAGCATGGACACACATAGCAGCTGCAGGCTTCTAGGCCCGTTTACTGTATAAAGCTAAGTGCCTACAGACAGGAAGCAAATTTGAAAAATATACTCTTTGGACGTTTAAAACTGGATAAAAGAATCTGAGCAAGGTAGAGGTTAAGGGGCCACATAACTGAGAGAGTGAGTCATGCATGCAGTATGGTGGATGAGAGGTGTTTCTGGTTGCAAAACTGTTATATGCTAAGTTATTTCTGATCCTGAATTGTACTCTGTTCATCTCCTTAATAAACCCCAAGATTTTGAGTATTGTTATAAGTTCGGAGTGACCATAACAATGGCTTTTTGCACTCTGATGTGAATCAGAATGGTATGGCAAGGATGGTTGGTGTTACAACAAGGTAAAGAAAGTAGTAGGGGAGAGGCATGCCTGGCTTCTACTTCATAGGAATTTGCCTTAGGCTGATTTTCAATTTGATTTTACTTGCCCCTTTTGAAGTCAGAGGAAGTCAGAAATGGCCTCTGAGCAGTTTTTGCAGAGAATTATGGTACAAGAATTTGTAACAAAGACAAGGAATAGTAGAAAGATTGTTTTAAAAAAATTTTAAATACAACCAATGTTCTTATTAATTTGTGACTAAAGATTCAATAGGTCACTTGATAAGAATCTTTAAAAGCTTTAAAATCATATAGCATCCAAAGCAAATAACTGTGTTTCATACTGTTAAGATAACAAAAATTTTTTTCTTTGGTTACTGAGATAAAGTTGTTGTTAGGTGCCATTGAGATGGTACCAACTCACAGAGACCTTATGCACAACAGAATGAAACACTGCCTGATTCTGGACCAACCTCATGATTGTTGTCACACTTGAGCTTATTGATGCTGCCACTTTGTCAATCCATATCGTTGGGGGTCTTCCTCTTTTTCTCTGATCCTCACCTTACCAAACAGGATATCCTTCTTAAGAGATTGGTCCCTCCTGACAATATGTCTGAAGAATGAGAGACCAAGTTTGGCCATCCTGGCCTCCAAGAAGCACTCTGGCTGCACTTCTTCCAACACATATCTCTTGGTTCTTTTGGCAGTCTATGGGACTTTTTACACTCTCTTCCATCATCATAACTTAAATACACCAATTCTTCTATGGTTTTCCTTATTCACAGTCAAGCTTTCACATTCATATGTTGTTGTGTGTCGTGGAGTTGGTTCCGACTCATAGCGACCCTGTACAGGGTTTCTGAGGCTGTAAATCTTTACGGGAACAGAAAGCCTCATCTTTCTCCTGCAGAACAGCTGGTAGTTTCAAGCTGCTGACCTTAAGGTCCGCAGCCCGATTCGTAACCACTACGCTACCAGAGCTCCTTCTCGCATTCATATGAGGTTATTGAAAATACCATGGCTTAGGTCAGGCACATATTAGTCCACAAGCTGACATTTTTGCTCTTTAACACTTCAAAACAGTCTTGTGCAGCAGATTTGCCTAACAAAATACATCATTTGATTTCTTGACTGCTGCTTCTATGAGTGTTGATGGAGTCCTGGTGTGGCACTGTGGATTAATGTACTAGACTACAAAGTGGGTTTGAACTGCAAGGTTGGTGGTTCAAGTTGACCAGCCACTCCTTTGGAAACCCTCCACAGAGTTGCTATGGTTCAGAACCGACTTGATGGCATTTATAAACAACTAAAATAAAGAGCTAACTTTATTTTTCTATAATCTACCTGGAATAAAAGAATGTTAGCCAAACAAATTCCTGAACATAATAAGCTACTGGCTATTTGGAAATTCATGAAAAGACATAAAATATTTTTTGCTTATGAAAATAGTTGCTAAAAAGTTTTATTTAGTAAGATAAAGTGTGTCTTATTCTAATTTGTACCATAATTCATGTTGGATATTTCACTTATGTTTTTGCCTAATATTGGAAGAGGACATATAGTAAAATGTGAATAATTTTATTAATCTGACATTTTTATTATGAAACATGGTCACAACTTCATTTCTTTTCAATTTGACAGCACTCAAAAATGAAATGCACCACATAAATATCTGTATCTTAGGCATTAGTGAGCTGAAATGGACTGGTATTGGCCATTTTAAATCTGATGACCACATGGTTTACTATGTTGGGAATGACAAATTGAATAAGAATGGTGTTGCATTCATTGTCAAAAGACATATCCAGATCAGTCATAAAGTACAATGCAGTCTGTGATAG
>NW_006408717.1:2119303-2132637 GCF_000296735.1 Chrysochloris asiatica
TCATGTCATAGAGACAGACCTCCTTCTCTCTTTGAAGTGTACTTTTGCTTTAATTTAATCTATTCTCCCCATTTCTACCAAGTCTTCTCCACTCAAGGAGACAGACCAGCTTTTCTCTTTGAAGTGTATTTTCATTCTGTAATACAGAACTTCTAATTGAATATTGTTTGTGCATGAATGAGAGCAAGTCGGACCAAGGAAAAATGTGACACACTATTTCATTAATTTTAAATTGTCAGTTTAAAACAATACATTCCTATAAATTGTGAAAAGTCATAATTAGATCTTAACAAGAGATCTAAACTTAGTTTTTTTTTTTTAAAAAAAAAAAAAACTGTCTTTCTAACCTGGCCTAGTTCATAACTGATAGCAGTAATTGCCTGATATGTGTCATTTTATGTTTTAACATGGCACAAATTGACTTATGATTTTCAGTATCAAGACCCCCCAAATGGAGGTAAGCCTCCACTTTTAGATTTTTCTCTACAAATTGCCTCTGATTTTATACCTCGTGCATTTATACACTTGAGTATGAATTTTATTGAAAATAATTTTGAACACACCTAGGTTGGTGTGCTTTCTTCCGTGTGGACTTGTTGACAGCTCTTTTCAGATGTTTCATGGACATCTCTTCACCATGCATTACTATAGTACCCAATTTTCAGTGATTCCTTTAGAAAAGTTGATATGGCATATAGCCCTACTAGAGGAACTATTTGACCATTGTATAGCTTGTTATTGTTGTTGGTAAGTGCCATCTAGTCAGTTCCAAATCATTTGTTGCTGTTATTAGTTGCCATCAGATTGGTACTAATTCATCATGACCTTAGAACAATAGAACAAAACACTACCCAGTACTGCACCATCCTCACAATTGTTGTTGCTCTTCAGCCCATTGCTGCTGCCACTGTACAAATCCATCTCTTTAAGGGTTTTCCTTTTTTTCATGACCCTCCATTTTACCAAGCATGATGTCCTTCTCTAGGGACTGGTCCTTCCTGATAATATGTTTGAAGTATGAGAGACCATCCTTGTTTCTAAGGAACAATTTACAGTTGGGGTGCACAGGCTTATAAAAGTACAGGGTCTCTTCCTCCAAGAGTGAACTAATACATATTGATTGGTAGATGTGGTATGTTGAATATTCATGAATTTTTAGTAAAGGGGTGCAGGCTTCTTGGAAATGGAATGCTTTCTACAGTTATCTGCTCTTGGCACTATCTTAGTGGGTTGACTGCCTGTGACCTATTAGGGTTTCAGGTCCTAATCTCCTTATCTCTGCCTCCAGGTTATTCTTTTCAATGTTATCACTCTTGTTGGATTAGAAATGTCCTCCCCCCTTTCTTGATCTCTTTCTAGTAGAAGAGGACTCAGGGCATAGGGGTGGATATGAAGCAAAATTAAGAGAGGCCTAGGGCCCAGGGGTCCTAACCAATCCCTGATAAATGGCTCAAGTGACAAAGGAAATGCATAAGGTAAAAGTGAGAGAATATTTTAGACTGAATATTTTGTAGGTCACCTCTTGGCTCCCCAATTTTTCCCTGGGTGAGAGTTTGATTTTTTACTGCATTACCAGTTCTTTATTTGAGCCCTACTGTAGTGCATTAGGATAAACTCTAGACTAGTAATTGCAAGGCTGACCCTCAAAAAACCCTATGCAGGATCACTATGAGTCAGAAACAACTTGACAGCACCCAACACCAACAATTCTTTTCTTAGACATTCTGATGTGTTGGTGTATTCAATGTGCCTCCTTCTTAGCTCATGTTTTGTATCATCCAACCAGGTAGTTCATTGCATTACTCAGGCTAAGCGACAAAAGAGAGCTAGTTCTTCTGAATCACATAAAATACTTTATTATAATGTAAGTAAGTGAGTAAGACCTGTTACTAGAAATCTCTGGATTCCTAGTGCTGCCCTGTAGGATCAGCATTGGACTGTGAACCACAAGATCTGTAGTTCAAATCCACCAACAGCTCCTCAGAAACCCAGTAAAGGGTTGCTATGAGTTGGAGTATACCCCACGCCATTTAGCAATAACGACAAAGTCACAAATGGGGAATTGACAGCATAAGTACAGCCATTTTGGGAGTAAATATAATCAAAAAGTATCTTCAGTGGAAGTGCAGAAAAGCCAGAAAAAAACACTTTGCTGGGACAAAGTTGGAGCTTTAAATTCAATATAAAGTAAAGGGAAATAGTTTCTGGGGCCTACCAGCAGAAAATTCTAATGGAGCAAGAAGGAACTCAGATTTCTGAACCAACTGGGACTCTGCCTTTGACCCACAGTCTTGGTGGAGGTCAGAGGGCAGGACTACAGCCAGCAGCTAGGGAGTGAAAACCACCTAGCAACTTATGGAAAAAGAGGTGTGATTTTTTTTCTTCTTCTTCTTCTTTTGCTATTTTTCCTTCAACTTCTGTACTCCACCCTGTCACACCCTCTCTGCCCAGCCTGGGTGGTCCAGCATTGCACATACAAGGCACAATTTGAAATGAAAAGTAACTGAAAGTCCCAACTAAAAGTCCAGAGATAAATCCTCTGGCAAGTTCTTATGATGTCAGACTATGGGATTTAGCCAGGAAGTTTGCTCTCCTACTTGGGTGGGAGCTTTTCTTCCTACCTTACCTAACAAGAGACAGTAAGTCTGACCATACAGCCAAGACATATTTGCACCCTGTATAACCCGAATGTAAAGGGCAAGAGCCAACACCAACTAATAAATACAAGATCAGTGTGTACACCAAACACCTGTTAAAGACACACTAACAGGAGAAAGACCCTGTGGATACAGAGAGACCTAACCGATCATCAGAGACAAAAGTGTGAACAACCTTTCTTCCACTCATTTCTCAGTCTCTGTCTGTGCACCTCCATGGCAGTGACTAGAGGGGGTGCCTGTGCAAGTGGACACCCCACCCACCCCTGAAGGTTTCCACTGTGCACACACACTGATCTACTCAGAAAAGAATATTGGATTAATTTGCTATGAGTTTTTTTTGTTGTTGTAGTTGTTTTCAGTTTTTGCTTTCACATTTGTTTCTGTTTTTTGCCTTTTGGGTCCTACCATTTTCCTTGGGGTGGGAGCTTTCACTCCTACATTACCCAAGAAAAGACAACAATCATGGCCATATAGCCAAGCTACAAGCATACCCTATAATATCCCACTATCTGGGCAGAAGCCAATACAACCAGAGATTGACACATGTGGCAACACCACCTGGAAACCAGTTAACAATTAGAAAAGTCCAGAATAGAACAAAATTACAACAACAGATTCAGAGGACCTGTGAGGTGAGTCAAAGAGCAAAATAATGACAGTGTTAAATAAGGGAATAATATAGGAACAGAGATCCAGGAGGTGAGGAGTTCAGGTAGATTGCAGGATAAAATAGACTGTCTTGAATGGAGGAAAAAGTTAGTAAATCATAGGGTAAACTCAAAGAAAACTAATACTTCACAGCATACCAAGAAAATAAAAGAGAACATGGAAACATTAAAATTAAGAAGAAACTGACAAGAAAGAACAATAAAAACATGAACTAGGCACAGAAAGGCATACAGAACAAAGCAAACAGCATCACACACACACACACAAACTAATATAATGACAGCAATTAAGTCATACCTACTGATAATTGCACTGAATGTCAATGGATTAAATGCACCAGTTAAGAGACAGAGAGTGGAAGAATGGATAAGAAAACAGGACCCTTCAATAAGCTGCTTACAAGAGACATGCTTGACAGACAAAGACAAAAACAGATTAAAAGTTAAATGACGGAAAAAAAAAACAGAAGTAGCAATACTGATCTCTGATAAAATAAACTTTAAGGCAAAAACCGGCATAAAAGATAAAGGACACTATCCCACGATTAAAGGGTCAATCGAAGAAGATGACATAACCATAAAAAATATCTATTCTCCCAATGAAAGAGCCCCAAGATATATAACATAAACCCTACCAGAATTGAAGAAACAAATAGACAAATCTATAATAATAGTGGGAGATTTTAATACACCATTTTTGATAAAGGATAGAACAACCAAAAGGAAACTCAACAAAGATACAGAAGATCTAAGCAACACAATCAACCAACTAGACCTCACAGATGTGTACAGAGCATTCAACCCAACAATAGCACAATACACATTCGTTTCCAGCACACATGAAACATTTTGTAGAATAGATTATGTGTTATGCCACAAAACAAGCCTCCATATATTTACAAACTTTTAAGTATTACAAAGCATCTTCTCAGATCACAATGCTATAAAATTAGAAATCAACAATAGGAAGACCAAGGAAATTGTGTTACATGTGGAGATTGCTTTGGGTAGTATTGACAGGGCATGGAGTGCTGGTGTGACACTGGATTAAAACGCTGGACTGCAAAGTCATTTGAACAGCAAGGTCAGCGGTTCAAGCTCACTAGCCGTTCCTCAGAAACCCTATATAGGGTCGCTATGGGTCAGAATCGACTCAATGGCACTTAATAGTACCAACAATACAGGACGTAGAGTACTGGTGTGGCACTGTGGGTTAATGTGCCTGACTGCAAAGTCATTTGAACTGCAAGATTGTCATTTCAAGCTCACCAGCTACTCCTTGGAAATCCTACACAGGGTTGCTATGTTTCGGAACCAACTCAACAGCACTTAACAACAATACAGGGCATACACGGACTACCAAACATTGTGAAAATTACACAAAAAAAGAAAACAAAATAGATGATTGGGACACACTAAAAATTAGAAACTTATGTGCATCAAAAGACTTCACTAAAAGAGTAAAAATGGAGCACACAGAGGAGAAAAAAAATTTTGGAATGACATATCATACAAGGGACTTATTTCCAAAATATATGGGAAACTATAACATCTCTAAAAGAAAAAAGACAAATAACCCAATTAAAAAATGGACACAAGACACGAACAGGCATTTCACCAAGGAGACATTCAGGCAGTCAACAAACATATAAATAAATGTTCACGATCATTGGCCACTGTTGTTGTTGTTGTTGTTAAGTGCCATGGAGTGGATTCTGACCCATAGCAACCCTATATAGGGTTTCCAAGAAGCAGCTGGTGAGCATGAACCACTGACCTTGCATTTCAGTCCAAATAGCTTTGCAGTCTGGCACATTAACCCACAGGGCCACAACAGGACTCCATTAGAAAGATGCAAATCAAAACAAAAATGAGATATCATCTCATACCAGCAATAACAGTGAAGTTCAAAAAAGAAAAGAATAATAAATGTTGGCAAGAATGTGGAGCAACTGGGACCCTCCTATATTGCTGGTGTGATTGCAAAATGGTCCAACATCTCTGGTAAACAGCATGGCTCTTCTTCAGAAAGTTGGAAATAGAAATGCCATGTGATCCAGCAATTCCTCTACTTGGTATATGTCCACAAGAAATACAAGCCATAACAAGAATAGATATATGTACACCAATGTTCAAAGCAGCACTGTTCACAATAGCAAAAAATGGGGACAGCCTAAGTGCCCATCGATGGAAGAATGGATAAACAAACTGTGGTATGTACACACAATGCTACCTTGAAGAATAACAAGGAAGCTGTAAGCCACCATATAACATGGATGAACCTTGAGGACATTATGCTGAGTGAAATCAGTCAGTCACTAAAGGAAAAATATTGCATATGACCATTACTGTAAAAGCTTAAGAAAAGATACCCCCACTAAAAGGAAGAAAAATGAAAAAAGGAAAAATTATTTGTTGGTTATGGGTGGGGGTAGGGATGGAGTGTGGGAGGGAATGATAGAGCACAGGGTAGGGGATAGACTCATCACAGTTCAGGTGTTGGGTAGGCAATACACAAGAAGGGTGAGGGGGACATAAGAACCAGGTAGGAGAACACAGGCAGACTTGAATGGGCTAAGTGGGACAGAAGTAAATAGTGATGTATGCTTACCCTTGGAACAAAAGGACTCTGTGATACAGGGATTGTGGCACAGTCTGAATGGGTAAAAGAGGGGAAACAATGTTAAGAGGTTTGACTGTCTTATGAATATTTGTTTCCTTTGACTACTATTGTAAAATAGACACTTGAGGGAGATAGAAAGAAATATCCGGAAACATGATTATAGGAAGCTTGTAAGCCCGCCTTTAGCCTATAACTGATTGTAATACCAAAAAGGGATGCTATAACTGGCCTGGTGAAAGAGGCTTCTTGCAGAGCATTTGTAGGGTATAAGACTTTAGGTGGAATCCTGAGCCCCAACCAGAACATTCTGAGATGGGAAACTGCCACTTGAAAAGACAAGCAGACCAGACTGGAGCAGCTAGAGGAAAACAAAAACTACTTCTTGAAAGACCAGCAGGGAAAAACAAAATATAAAACGGCAGTCTGATTGGCTACAACAAGAGCAAGCAAGTTGTTCGCTGAAGAGTCTTCAAGGCAAGCAATCAAATCCCTTCAGGACAAACCCCTTTCCAAGACTGAAACTAAAAGGGAATACACAAGCAGGCATGTAAGCTTGCTGGTGACCACATTGCTCTACTGGTGAGAGGAAGTGGGGGAAAGGCAGCAATGAAGAGGTGGGCTGAGTGCGACCAAGTTACATAGATCCCCATCGACCTGGAGTATGGTGAGAGCTGGTTGGTCCAAAGTGTGGTGAGACCTGAAGACTCCTGAGCCCATGGACAAGGACATGGCCATGGAGGGTTTGAGCTGAGAGTGAAGTGTCCAGATGATATGAAGTGAGGGATATGCATAAGGGCGTCCAAACTCACAGATAGTGCCCATTGGACCTAACTTCAATGGCTGGATGTTCAGAAACTGACTAGAGGAAGAAAAGAGGGGATTTTTTTTTTTTTTTTTTTAAAGAAAACAAATGTAAATTGCTTCAACGTAATACCTTAAAATACCAACCAAGAGAGAAAGAATAGTTACAGCAAGGATCAATCTCCTCTATACACAGGGTTGATAGGGATGAGCAACTTAGACATGGGCTACTTAAAATGGGAGGCTGTAAAGACACAAAGTGACTGGCTTACAAGTTTTCAAGAGGGAGCTTAGATTCAGAGTATGTGTGGGATGGTAGAACCCCTACTGAGTGGTTTTCATCTGTCTAGACAGGTCTGACGAAAGGAGATAGGGACAAGACTCTCATATCAATAGTGAGTAATTGTTATCATGACTAACTGTGATTGTTGCAACTGTAAATGTAGAAGTTGGGTAGCAAACATGGTGAGTGGTCAATCCTACAGCTCCAGAGTGGAGGACTCTGGGACCATCAAGGGAGAAGAGTGGAAGCAGAGTGTGGAACTCTACCAAGAGAAGCAGCAACACCAGAGATGGAGGCAGAGATGATGACATGGAGACACGGAGCGGCTGATAACTCTAGACTCATGGAGGGAGATTCATGTGCTGGAGGCCTGGGGGCAGGCTTGCAGGGTGTGCCTTTTGGCTGTTTGAATGAGTGTATATTCCTGAGTGTTTTGGTGCACATCCAAAAAAAGATAAATACAGAGGTAATAGAAGAAAATACTGTTGAATAATGAAGCACACAGGGGATTATAATCATTGCAATGAGATGAATATGATTGTAATCATTGAAATCAAATGAATACAATAGGATGAGTGCAAAACTGAGGATAATCCCCATGTAAACTATCAGTCAATGCACAATAAAAACTTTAAAAACAACAACAAAAGCCCTATATATTTTGAATAGGTTATATGTTTATTCCTGTGTGACTTTGAGTATAATGCTTCCATTTTCTAACAGAAATTCTGAAGAATTTCCCTCTCACTTGTCTACCTGCAAAGTTCCTAAGTATTCTTTAAAACCAAGCTCATGGAACCTGGGGACCATCAAGGGAGAAGAGCACGAGCGGAATGTGGGACCCTATCCAGAGAAGCAACGACACCAGAGATGGAGACAGAGATGAGGGCATAAAGAGAGAGAGCAGCTGAGAGCTCTAGACTCATGGAAAGAGAAAGGCTATGTGCTGGCGGCCAGGTGCTGGTAGCCAGGAAGCAGACTAGCAGAATGTGTCCTTTGGTTGTTTAAATTATTATGTATTCCTAGTGTTTTTGTGTACACCCCCACCACCAAAAAAAAAAAAAACACAGAGGGAATAGAAGCAAATACTGTTGAATGATGATGCACAAAGGAGATTGTAATCACTGCAATGAAATGATGAATGAAAAACTATCACTCAATTCACAATAAAAACTTAAAGCAAAACAAACAAAAGAGTAAATATAATCAAGCATTGTTTAAAAGTGTCTTATACACAGTCCCCCTCCCCCATCCCAATTTCTATCCTTTTAAAAAATATATGCTTTAGCTTTTGCCAAGTTCTACTTTACAGAGCCTTGGTAGCACAGTGGGCCAGAAGTTTTAATCCACCAGTTGCTCCATAGGAGAAAGATTAGATTTTCTTCTCCCATAAAGATTTACAGCCTCAGAAACCCTGTACAGGGTCACTATGAGCTGGATTTGACTTTACAGCACACAGCACCAACACCAGTACTTTCGCTGCAATCCTGGTCACTGTTTGTGCAGACAAAAATGGTAGTCAGCTTGCTTAACACACACCAGGAAAGCTAATCATGTATTCCCTTTTGATTTGTTTATCAGGATATTGCATGACCACCTTGTGAATTATTCTGAATTTTAGAATAAGATTATAATGTACCTGCAAGTTGTACTAATTATCATTGTTAAAACAGTCATAAATATTGCTTGTAAAAAATATTAATTGAATATCATTTAAAGCCAGCATAGCTGCTGTGAGATTTTTCTGAGATTTGACTTCCTAATAATAAAGGCTATATTCTTTCTTTGCTTATTGTGATGTTGCTGGGTACAGTCAAGTCAGTTCAGACTCATAGTGACCGTATATACAACAGAACAATATGCTGCCTGGTCCTGTGCAATCCTCACAATCATTGTAATTCTTGAGCCCCTTGCAGCTAGCTTCTATGCTAATCTATCTTGCTGGGGATTCTTATTTTTAACTGAACCGCCACTTTACCAAGCATGATATCCTTCTCCAGGGACTTGTCCCATTTGATAATATGGCCAAAGTGTGAAATATGATGCTTTTTCATCCTTGCTTATAAGGAGCATTCTAGCAATAGTTACTCCAACACAGATTTGTTAGTTCTACTGGAAGTCCCTGGTGCTCTTAGTATTGTTCTTCAGCACAGTAACTCAAATGCAGCAATTATTTTATGGTCTTCCTTATTCATTGAACATACCATGACTTGCGTCAAATACACCTTATTCCTCAAATTGAATCTTTGCTCAGTGAGTTGACAATTATGTAATGGCATGATTTGGCAGTGATTTAATGATGTCTTGTTGTTGTTATTAAATGTCGTCAAGTCATTTCCAACTCATAGTGACCCTCTATACGGTTTTCAAGGAGGAGTTGGTGGGTTCAAACTGCTGACCTTGTTCACAGTTGAGTGCTGATCCTATACCAGAAGTCCATGTAATGATTCAGTCCTCCTCTATTTTGTGATGTTGATTTGGAACTCAACCATGTCAGCAAGTGAGAAGAAGGTGTACTTGGGTACAAGGCAATGAGGGGTTTTAAGCAATCCATAAACCAGGTTTAAATTTGAGTGAAAATATAATAGAGGCACACAAAGAGAGTTTGCTTCTATAAATATTCTCCAGTTATAATTCTAATATCATTATATTCAAGATTGAATTAAGTATATTTTTGAAAATAACCATTTCAACTTTTAGTATTGTGCTCTAAATTGTCAATTAAAGATTTTATCCAAGTACATTTTATAATATTTTATCTAGAGGAAATCCATTTGAAACCACCTTTTAGAATAGCAATATGTCAAATAGGTTTTGTATTCTGTAGTTATTATAAAGCTCACATCCATTTGGTTATTTGGATGATAGAATAAACGTAAAGGAAACTTTCAATTGATAATATATGACATTTTGTGTAAAGATCATTCTTTGTTAGTATGTTGTTGTTGTTAGGTGCCATTGAGTAGGTACTGACTCATAGCAACCTTATGCACATAAGGTCGTGCTTTATTGTGGTGGTCTGGAACATAACATATGGTATCTCCAAGGTGGGCCTGTACTCTTTCTCATTTGGGGATCCTCAGTGTGGGCACTGAGGGTGCTATGAAGTGAGAAGAGGGCAGGGGGTGCAGAAGGGCCAGCTGTGAGCATGGCAGAGCTGCAGCTGCCCATGTGGATGGTACCCTTAGAGTTGGTACAAAACATCTTACATGGTCCTCCTCAGGAGACCCTGGAAAAGAGGCAGATACAAGCAGGGAAAGGAAAGGCACCAGAAAACAAAAAGCTTCCTAGTTGACAAGAGTGGCCTGTCCCCAGATGACCCCTGCTCATCGTCCTCCTCTGTCTGCATCACTAGCTCCTCACTCTCCATGCGGCCCTTGGGTTGGACAGCAGAAGCCACAGCTGGATGGTCATGATGGGGCCCAGACCCCACAGGGTGTAGTAGGAGGAGGTCTGGATTACCTCCTCGGCCTCATACTGCTGCTGGTTGAAGACGTACAGGTACTGCACCGTGACATTGTAGCTGTAGCATTGGGTCACTGCGTAGCCAAAGGGTTCCCATTGGAGGGTCAGCAGCCATGCTCGGATGTCCAAGATCTCCACGTTCTGTGGGCCAAGTACCAGGTCTGCACACTTGGTCCTGGTGGTGAGAGGAGGCCCTGGTGGCCCTGTGCCCCCCTCTCCTGGGCATGTGAGCAGCACACGGATCTCATACTCCACATCAGGGTCCAGATGCCATAGCTTGTAGTTGGTGGAGTTGACAATGTGGGTCTCAGCCCAGGTGCCTGTAGTGGTCCGATACTCCATCTCCTTCAGGATGATGGGGCCATCACCTATGATGGAGTTGGCATTTGGCTTGATCTACAGGTAGGTGGCCCCCACAGCAAGCATTTCAGGGGGTGCGATGGGCGTGGGCCACTCTTTCATAATCAGTTTGGCATAGTTAGATACGCCAGAACCCCTGTCAGAGAGAATCACACAGAGGTACTTGCTGATGCTACGCTATAACCTCACTACTGTTGCCACGCTAGAGTCCATCAATGCTGCCACTTGGCCAGTCCATCTCGTTGGGGGTCTTCCTCTTTTTCTCGCACCCTCCACCACACCAAACATGATATCCTTCTTCAGCGATTTTTCCCTTCAGAAAGTATGCCAGAATTATGAGAGATGAAGTTTGGCCATCTTGGCCTCCAAGGAGCATTCTGGTTACACTTCTTCCAAAACAGATCTACTGGTTCTTTTGGCACTCCGTGGCACTTTCAATATTTTCCTCCAACACCGTAACTCAAAAGCATCGATTCTTCTATGGTCTGCCTTATTCACTGTCCAGCTCTCACATGCATGTGAGATTGTTGAAAATACCATGGCTTGGTTCAAACATATCTTAATCCTCAAGCTGACATTTTTGTTCTTCAACACTTTAAAAAAGTCTTGTACAGCAGATTTGCCTAATGCAATATGTCGATTGATTTCTGACTGCTACTTTCGTGAGTGTTGATAGTTGATGCAAGAATGAAGTCCTTGACAACTTCAATCTTTTCTCCATTGATAAGAATGTTGTTTATTGGTCCAGTGGTGAGGGTTTTTGTTTTCTTTACATTGAGATGTAATCCATACAGAAGGCTGTGCTCTTTGATCTTCATCAGTAAATGTTTTAAGTCCTCTTCACTTTCAGCAAGCACGGTTGTATCATCTGCACAGCGCAGGTTGTTAATGAGTCTTCCACCAATCCTGATGCCACAGTTTTCTTCATACAACTCAGCTTCTCGGACCATTTGCTCAGCATACAGGTTAAATAAGTATGGTGAAAGAAAAAAAACTTTGTCACACACCTTTCTTAATTTTAAACCATTCAATGTTCCCATGTTCTGTTCGAACAACTGCCTCTTGGTCCAGATACAGATTCCTCATGAGCACAATTAAGTGTTCCAGAATTCTCATACTTCGCAATGTTGTCCATAAATTGTCATGATCCACACAATTGATAGGCTTTGTGTAGTCAATAAAGCACAGGTAAACATCTTTCTGATATTCTCTGGTTTCAGCCAAGAGACATTGGATATCAGCAATGATATCCCTTGTTCCATGGTCTCTTCTTAATCTGGTTTGAACCTTTGGAAGTTCTCTGTCAGTGTATGCTTACAGTCACTTCTGTATTACCTTTAATAAAATTACTTGCACAGGCTATCAAAGAGATTGTCCAATGATTTCCACATTCTGTTGGGTCAGCTCTCTTTGGAATGGGCACAAATATGGATCTCTTCCAATCAGTCGGCCAGATAGTTGTCTTCCAAATTTCTTGGCAGAGATGAGTGAGTGCCTCCTGTGCCGTCTCACTTTCTTAAAAGATTTCAATTTGTATTTCATCAATTCCAGGTGCCTTGTTCTTTGCCAATTCCTTCAATGCACCTTGGACTTCCTCCTTCAGTATCATTGGCTCTTGATCATATGCTACCTCTTGTAATGGTTGAACATGAACCATTTCCTTTTGGTACAGTGACTCTGTGTATGCCTTCCATCTTCTCCTGATGCTTTCTGCATCATTCAATAACTTGCCCAGAGAATCTTTAAATTATGGAAGTCAAGGCTCAAATTTTTTCTTCAGTTCCTCCAGCTTGAGAAATGCTGAGCATGTTCTTCCTTTTTGGTTTTCTGATTCCAGATCTTTGCACATTTGGCTTTATCTTCTCGAGCTGATCTTTGAAATTTTCTGTTCAGCACTTAGACCTCCTCATTTCTTCCATTTGCTTTAGCATCTCTAGAGAGCAAGTTTCCGTGTGTCCTCTGACATCCATTTTGACCTTTTCCTTCTTGCTTGTCTTCTTAATGACTTTTTGCTTTCTTCATGTATGATGTTCTTGATGTCATCCCACTCTTATGGTCTTTGTCTTTAGTGTTTAATGTACCAAATCTATTCTTCAGATGATCCCTAAATTCAGGTGGGATATAGTCAAGATCATATTTTGGCTCTTGTGGACTTGTTTTCATTTTCTTCAGCTTCACTTTGATTTTGCATATGAATAATTGATGGTCTGTTCCACAGTGTGCCCTGGCCTTGTTTTGATTGATGATATGGAGCTTTTCCATCTTCTCTTTCCACAGATGTAGTCAATTTGATTTCTATATATTCTGTCTGATGAGGTCTATATGTATAGTCATCTCTCATGCTGTCTAAAGAAGGTATTTTTCTGAAATGAAAAAATCATGGATTTTGCAGAATTCTGTTATGCATTCTCCAGCATCATTTCTATCACCAAGGCCATATTTTCCAACTACTGATCCTTCCTCTTTGCTCCCAA